>NC_052615.1:37117058-37262906 GCF_016545825.1 Eucalyptus grandis
CGTGAAGAGATTTGAAGTAAGGAAGAAGAATAACCTGAGCAGAGCCATCCTCAGGGTCGTCCCAAAATTGAAGAGAGTGATTGCCTTACTCTTCCAACTCCTGAAGACCATCGAAGCCAATAATGTACATCTCGGGACAATAGTTGAATAGACTGGGAGCTTTGACAGTAGGGACCGTTGGAGTTGGAGGAGAGAGAGAACTATGGTTGAAATCTGGAATTTGAAATGAGAAAAATTTTCGAGCATAGGTTGAAGAAGATGGAGTATGCAAAAGATGAATATATGAAGTGACGTCCTCTCTCGTCATAGAAGTAGCTTTGATTGCCAAACGGTACCTCCACAGGCCTGAATCTCTGTCCACGTTCAATGATTATATTAATTCCATCCCTTCACTCACTTCATGACCATCCCTTTCTTCTTTGATTATTTTCCCTTCCTGCACAGGCCTGAATTCGTGCTTGTTCCCAGAGATGTACCAAGTTGTCTTTGCCCGTTCTTGTTCTGTTGCGTCAAATGGGAAAAAGAATAGAGAATACAGTAAAGCGCCCCCGTTTTCCCTTGCTGCAGAATTGGAAGAGCAAGGACACTGACTATGTAGTTTAATTTTAATTCCATAAACAAGAACCTATATTGGCCATGGAGGTCAAAACTTAAGATCTGCGTACAAAGTTTAGAATGCCAAATAATGCAAATCAAACATACTATACTGTACTTCTGTACTGAATTAACTAATATTAACGATCTCACAATCAGGGCGAGCAAATTTGTTTTACCATAGGGGCAACCAGAAAAGACATTTGAATCATCGACAAACAGCTTTTTGGCATCTACTCAGCAACTGTCCTAGCTATTAAAATACATTTTCTCTGGAACAAAAGAAATTAGAATGGAAATCATTGAATATCGACTTAGTTCATACCAAATCCTGAGACTCTGTATGTACGCTCTCTATTTCTAATGTTAGGATGTTCATAAGGAAATTGCTGTGAAGCGTCAATTCTCCAACAAATCAGGAGTGGATAAATATAATTCCAGAGTCTTGAGCTGCAGAACTGTCAAGAACAATAATTGCTAACTGCGTCTAGCTCCAACAATTTTATAGATATGGACTGTGAAGATCCCCGAAGTGGTAAATTAATGAGGATAACATTCCTTCACACGCTCCAACAAGCTACCAAGATAGACTTCAACTCTGGCAGCAATTAAGAGGTTTTCATGCAACCAATCACGTACCGTGGTTGTGTATGGGGGATTTCAATGATACTCTCTATACCTGGGAGAAGGAAGGGAAACGGGAGATTGATTATTATCGAGTTGCAGCCTTCAGGGATATGCTAAACGACTGTTCACTCATGGAGATAGACAGTAAAGGCTGTAAGTTTACATGGACTAACAACAGAGAAGGGGAAAATTTAGTCAAAAAGCATTTAGACAGAGCAGTTTGCACAATTGAATGGCGTATTACCTTCCCAAATGCTGAAATCTTTGCTTTAGGTAGGGTCGGACCACGGCCCCCTCCTTCTCTCTTTATACCCTGGTCATGGCAAAAGGAAAAAGGAGTTCAGATTCAAAACTTACTGGCTAGATGAGGAGGAATGCAGAGATGTAGTCAAGAATGTTTGGGCTGAATATCACCTAGACAACAGAAGTTTGCTACAAAAGATCCAGCAAGTAACAGCGGCTCTGCTGGATTGGAGTAAAAAGAAGTTCTCCAATGCTTCTATTCAAATTAAGGGGCTCAAATAGCGTCTAACGGAGCTAACAAACGGCAACTCTACTGATTCCAGTAAAGTAGAAATTCAGTCGATTAAGGCAAAAATTGATCATCTATGGCGGCAAGAGGAGATGTATTGGGGACTACGATCTCGTATCACATGGCTCAAAAGGGGCGATAAAAATACGAAGTTTTTCCGTGCTACTACAATCTAGAGAAGACAAAGGAACAAACTCACCATGTTGAAGATTGATGAACATCACTGGACCAGGGATCCTTAGACTCTCAAGCAGCACGTCACGGACTACTTCCGAGCTCTCTATGATTCGGTGGGACCAAGAAACCTCCAGCCCATCTTAAATCACTGCCCAAAAGTAGTAACAACAGAGATTAATCAGATATTGATGGCTGATATAAATGAGGAGGAGGTTAAAGAAGCTGTCTTTCAGCTTGGCCCCCTAAAGGCCCCAGGACCAGATGGTCTAAGTGGGCAATTCTATCAGAATTTTTGGGATGAAAAAAAAAAGCGACGTCATGAACATGGTCCAGCAATTCTTTAAGTCAGGTCAGTTTGATCCCGTTCTTAACCAAACTTTCATTGTCCTCATACCAAAAATTAAAAATCCAGAGCATATTAGCCAATTCCGACCAATCAGCTTGTGCAATTTTAACTATAAAATCATTTCAAAGGTCCTGGCAAATCGTTTAAAACAATGGCTACCATAGATTATATCACAAGAACAAAGTGCTTTTGTTCATGGACGCTAAATACATGACAATATCATAATTGTTCAAGAAATGCTGCATCAAATGAGGATCAGAAAAAAGGAAAAGAAAATTCCAGGCCATTTTGAAACTGGAAATGCAAAAAGCATATGATAGAGTGGAGTGAGATTTTCTTTGAATGAGTATGTTAAAGATGGGTTTTTTCATATCAATGGGTTCATTTGATTATGCAATGTGTATCTTCAGTTTCTCTAAATGTGAAAGTTAATGGAGAGCAAACAGAATTTTTTCGTCCTACACGGGGAATACGACAAGGCGACCCTCTTTCTCCTTACTTGTTTATTGTGATGGCCAATGTCCGGTTGTGGATGATACACAATGCCCTGGCAGATGGCAGCATTAAAGGGATTAAGTTAAATAGGTATTACCCCACCTTAACCCATCTACTGTTTGCTGATGATGCTATTTTCTTTATGGATGGATTAGTTCGAGAATGCCAGAGTTTGGCTACTATACTCAATCAATACTGTTATGCTACGAGTCAAGCAATTAATTTAAACAAGTCAGGCATGTTCTTCAGTCACGGCTGTCCATAGGATCTAAAAAGGAATATGACCCAAGAAATGCGAGTGCCAACTATTGAAAGGACTGGGAAATACCTAGGGCTTCCTTTAGATTGGGGGAGAAACCAAAAAAGACATGTTTGCTTGGATTTTATCCAGAGTTAATATGAAATTGACAGGGTGGAAAGAGAAATACCTGGCGAAAGCCGGGAAAGAAATCTTGGTCAAGACTGTTGTGCAAGCATTGCCGCAATACGTCATGTCAATCTTCAAGATAACTGTATCAATTTGCAAGGCAATTGAGAAACGAATAGCAGCATTCTGGTGGAGGCAAAATGATGCAAAGAATAGTATGCACTGGAAAAAATGGGAGACTCTGAAATATAGAAAAGATCGAGGATGATTAGGTTTTAAAGATTTGATTTCTTTCAATGTCGCTATGTTGGGAAAACAGGCCTGGCGACTATCCCAATCCCCCTTAGCCCTATGGAGCCAACTACTGAAAGGTCTATATTTCCCTCAAGGAGACCTATGGAAAGCAAACAGAGGTCCCCGGTCTTCTTGGGGATGGAAAAGTGTTCTTATGGGACGAGATGCCATCCTACCAGATTTAAAATGGATCACGGGTGATGGGAAATCTATTCATATCCATCAAGATCATTGGCTCTCACAAGGAATCCTTGGCGGACCAAAAAACAGAGATGACCCTCACCTAGTGGCCGAACTAATTAATCAGGAAAGGAAAGAGTGGAATGAGCCGATGTTAAATCAACTATTTGAACAGAGAATAGTCAATGAAATCCTCACTATTCCTCTAGCACAGCAGCAACAGGCAGATAAATTGATTTGGACAGGCAATCATAGCCAGCAATACACAGTCAAAAGTGGCTACAATAAGATTCATGATGCTTCCTTACCACAGGACCGAAACAGAGCCTCCTCCTCCTACCAGCCTCCTCGCAGATTGTGGACAAATCTCTGGCACCTGGCAATTCCCCCTAAATTGCGAATATTTGTTTGGAGTCTCTGTTAGGACGCCTTACCAACCAAAGAAAAGCTCTACCAGAGGAAGATATTACCTGATCCAGTGTGCCCTCTTTTCTCCAAATACCCTGAAACAGTTTAGCACATATTCATTCACTGCAAACAAGTCCAGAAGGTATGGTCAGACCCTCGCCTACATCTAAACCAAATCACACAGTTGGCCACCAGAATGGATAAGTGGGTGGCGGAATACCTTGTAGCCGAGTCGCATGCACCAGATCGCGAACTAGTTGTTGAAGTCCTCTGGCAAGTTTGGAAAAATCGGAACAACTTCGTATTCCAGAAGACCAAAGGCCAACCTGAGGCACTGATCGACACAGCTCAAGCACAGAGGAAAGCCTATCAGAGATGGTCACCGAGGGATCGTTCTGGGCTGAAGGAAAAAAAAAAAAAAACCTTACCTGCAACCTGGATGGTACCGCAATCGCCAAATCTGAAGATGAACGTTGACGGCTCGTGGACAGCAATCGATTCGCCCAACGTGGTTGCTGGAATTCTTCGTGATTCTGACGGGATCTTGATCGATAGGTTCGCCAAAGAGGTCTACGCGTCTTCCCCCTTGCAGGCGGAAATCCTAGCTCTATTTTACGGGTTGAAGATGCTGGAAGAGAGAGAAGCTTTGCACGTGGGACAACTGCACGAACTGAACCAAAGTCTTCTACTCGAAATCGATAGTCAGACGCTCGTGAACATCCTGGGCCGAGAAGAAGCTCCTTGGGCCGTTATAACTCAGGTACATGAATGCAAAAGTATCTTAGCCCATATGCCATCAGTAACAATCTCCTATTGTCCGAGAGAGGCAAATCACGCCGCAGATTGGGTTGCAAAGGCACTACGCCGCAAAACTCTTCCTTCTAATTGGCAGTGTGAACCACCTGCCCCCCTGATGTCTATCTTATGTTATGACTCTGACTTATCTTGTAAAGCTCGGTGCTATTAATGAAAGTATGAATCACTATTATCGACCAAAAAAAAACTCAAATAGATGCTCCAGAAACTGAAAAACTATCCCTAAGAAAGGCATTAACAGATGCAGGCGATGCAACATCATGAGATCAACTTGCTAGCCCCTGAACCGATTAGTGTCTAATCACGCCACAAGGTGCCGGTGAGGACTCTCAATCTTTCAGAGAAGTCTTGACACCAAAACTATCACAAAGTAAGAACAACGTCCAGCTTTGCCCTCATCCGATGCCAAAACAAACAGCCCATCTACACAATCACTTCATTCTTAATCTCACACAAGAGCCACCTCCATATATGGTTCTCTTTGGTTCGCATGTCTCAGATTAAACTGACAAAGTTTTCTTTATCGTATATAGCATGCTATAGTATATCTTATTATTTCGAAGGTCCCGAACGAGCAAGGGGAATTCCCTTGGTCAAATTCAACGGGTAGATCTCATCAAGAATCCAAAATGGCCAGGGAATCTTGTGAAGAAAGTATAGCAGTGTATCAAAAACACGTTAATGACTTAGCAAGAGTATAATTGTTAAGGAACTGAGATAACAAAAGTTAGAGGGTTTTCCCGAAGAGTACATATAACTTATTTGAAGCAATTGTTCATCCCTTTGAGCATCCCCACGAATAAAATGAAATCGAAAGTATATGTATAGGCAAATAAACATAACCAAATAGATGTCAAGGGAAGAAGCAAATCATTCTTCCAAGTCAATAGCTCCAGAAAACCATCACTTAGATTTGCTTGTTACAGCCATTAAGAGCTTATCCAAGATGAGCAATCTTACTTGATGGCTATGACATCTGATGTACTTAGAAGGCATTCCGATGACTGTTGGCATTATCAAGAGAATGATTTCTCCGAAGCATCCAGACATACTTCTCCATCAGCTTTTCCGTTGCTTGAATCATGTAAGAGAAGGAAAACATTACTCTGTTGTCATGGAAATGATTAAATTCGACCATATTAGTTTATGTAAAAGAAAGAAGACAAAAATTAAATAACCCATCTTTGTATTCGGTGATTAAATATCAAACCTCCTCTTTGTTGTGTTGCTAGTTTCAAATTCTTAATTTATTAACTGAAAACATTTAATAATGGCAGAAATTCGTAACTTACTAATTTATTGACTATTTCTAGATCTACAGACCGGCTACAGTAGTACAATTTGAGAAAAAATGGTCTCTGAAGAACATACCCCTAAATAGAGGTGTCAAAATGGGTCATTGACCCATTTATGGACCCATTTATGTTTAAATGGGTCGTTAATGAGTCAAACTTTATTTCTTAAAGCACCCATAATGGGTTTTAAAAATAAAGAAAGTGAGATATATGGGTCTTAAATGGGTCGGCTCTTTGACCCATTTAAGACTCATTTATCAACCCATTAAAAATGAACCCATTTATTTTCACCCAAAAGCTCACAACCTCTCTCTTTTCTCTTTAACTTTGTAATTTTTATTTATTTATAAAAATCGAAATTATTTTTATTTTTATTTTTATTTTTATTTTTGTTTTTTTTTTTCTTTCTTTTTTTTTCTTTCTCAAGCTCGCGGCGTCGGGTGAGCTCGAGCTTGCCCCTTCCGACGCCTGGCGAGGGTGAGCTCGAGCCTCGCCGATCTAGTGAGCCTTGAGCTTGCCGGCGTCGGGTGAGCCGGGCGAGCTCGAGGCTCGCCAGTGGGCCGGCCGCTGGCCATCGTTGTGGCGGCCTAAAGAAAAAGAAAAAAAAAAAAAAAAAATTATATTTAAAAAATAAAAATAAAAATAATAAAATTATATTTTTAAAATAATTATTTTAAAAATTATAAAAATTGTCCATTAAATTTGTGTTGTATAAAACTATTTTAGCAATAAATTTTAAAAATAATAATATATATAAGAAATATGCTTGAAAGTATTTTAGTAATATAATCTTAAAAAAAAAAAACATAGGAATAAGTTTTTCTAAATTTGGTTAAATATGAAAATAATTTATTAATATGGGCTGGGTTGGGTTGGGTATAGGTTGGGTATGGGTCGGGTCGGGTATGGGTCGGAAAATTTACATTTAACTTAAATATGTCATAAATGGGTTAATGGGTCAATTTGGGTCGACCCATTAATGTCCCGACCCAAACACGACCCGACCCACCTGTTTGACACATCTACCCCTAAAGCATCATGTTTCCACGACCAGCGTCTCCATTCCTTTAACTACTAACAAGAAAAAAAAAGTAGAATAGCGGGCTATCAAGAATGGCGTTATAAAGTAGGAAATGCTGATGAAATTGGCAATGCGTCTTGACAATGAACAGTGTAACCTGCTTTATTTACCTTTCAAAGGAATCGTGAATCGTTCCGAACGATGTGGCCAAGTGCTCTACTCTTCGGGGCATTCTTTTCATGAACGAATTCTCCATGCAGCAGTCGTGCAATGAAGATATGAAATTCGATAAGTTGCATCGCTCAACGTCTTTTAGAGTCTAGACGCCTTGATTCCCGGAGCTCTCTCCTCAATTTCGTGCAGGATTCACCCCCATCATTTCATTAAATCTCGAGATTCGATGAATGTGGACAATTTGCCCCGGCCTGGAGTTGAATCCCTCATTTGAACGCATTTGCGACTCTCCGGTCCCCTAACATCACGAAGCTTCAAGCACCCTCTAATGTCTAGATATGTCAGGTTATCAAAGCACGAGAGGTCTGGTAATCTTTCAATGGATCTGCACCCTTTGATGTCCAATTTTTTCAAGTTTTTCAATAGATGTTCAAGGCCATCAAGGTTGGACAACTTCCAGCATTCAGATAACTTAAGTTTTGCTAAAGATTTTAATGCTTCCAGACCCTTGATTTCTCTCAGCTTGATGCACGAATAGAGGTCTAACTTTGACAAGAATTTCAAATTTGACAAACTTCGTAACTCCTTCAACTCATCACAATCATGGACATAAAGCTTCAGTAATCCTGAGGGAAGCTCCGGCATGGATTCCAGCAATGGGCAATCCAAAACAATGAGCTCTTTTAGGAGGATTAGATGGGAAAGTTGAGGCAATTTGTGATGCTGACAAGTGACTCCCAAAACTGTTAAACAGGCAGGAAGCTTTGGCAATGACTGGAGACTGTCACAATTTCTTAACTCAAGGTGTTGTAGAGAAGGCAACTTACTGATGCTTTGTGGCAATGATTGAAGCATCTTGCAGTCATATAAATCAAGCTTCTCAAGATGAGAAAGTTTATCGAATGCGTCAGGGAAGCCGGAAATGCGTGTATGACTTAATTGAAGGATTTTTAGTGAAGACAACCCATCTACATGAATTTCCCCTCCTAGACTCTCACATCCTGTGGCATTTAATTCTTCAAGGTTGGCCAACTTGTTAATAGTACTAGGTAAATTACTCAGTTTCTTACTATTATAAATATTCAAAATTTTCAAGTTTTTTAAATCTCCGATGGATTCGGGTAATTCACAAATGCCTGATCGTGACAATAATAATTCAATTAGACACTCCAACTTTCCAATTGAGTTGGGAATATGATAGAGAGCACAATCAAATTGTGAATCTTGTGAAACCCCCACTCCGCTTAATGATAGGCACTGCAATTTTAGAAGGGATCTGATGCTATCTGGAAGTCTACATAACTTGAAGCAATCATTCAAGCAAAGGGTCGACAAATTTACCAAATTGCTAATTGAGTCAGGAATTGCAACCAATGATCCGCAACTACTGACATCAAGCACCTCCAACTTCTCCAAAAAACCGATGCATGGAGGAATTTCCTCTATAGCAGTCCCTGCCTATGTAAAGTTCCTTCAATTCTTTCAATTTGCCCATTTCTTGGGGTATCTCTTGGAGTTTCTCACATCCTTCCAAGTTCAAAAAAATGAGACCCTTGGCTTCCCCAATAGAAGGGTGAATTCGCTTCAGATTACTACATTCACGGAGGACTAACACCTCCAAATTTCGAAAGGCTGAGGGATCAAGAGTTACATTTAAACAATGGCAAGATTCAAGAAATAGAACTTTTAACTGCTTTGCCACCTGCAAAATAAAATGATAGATAAATTTTCTCTAAGAATAAGTCATTGGAAACAAAAGACAAAACAAGATGCTCTCTTTCTAACCTTGAGATGACTCCAACCTTCCCAAAGTTCTGAAACGTCACTTTCTGATAAGTTAAGTATGACTAATTTCTCTAGATGAAAACTAGTGGGCACAAATGCAAGACGTCCCATCCACTCAAGGCATCGTAACTTAGGAAGCAAGTCCTTGGAATCTCCGATCAGTTTTGCATCACCAACTTCAAGGAACCTTAAGTTCGGTAGTGTCTCAAATTGCTTGGTTGTGAATTCCCTCTGCGATCTGTCACTGATGGCCTGAACACGAACTTTTTCAATTCCCTTCACAAATGTTGTTGCCTCAAGTCAGCCAACGATGGACCCATTATCACTTTGCCTTCATTCTATGGTCGTGAATTTGATGCTTAGTCAGACCAGATTTTATCATATATGTGATTATTTGTTTTTCTATGATGAACTTCTTCCCTTCTTTTGTTTATGCTATTTGCTTCGTTCTTTTTCAGTGCAATAGGTCATTTCCAGGGAAAAAACACGATGGGTACATCGAATAATGACTTGGAATCAATAAATGCTGACACCAAGTGCACAAAAGCAACCACTAAAGTAGCAAGGAGTTCATCGTTTAAACCAAAATTTTTCTTTTTTTTTTAAATTCATTCCAATCAAGATAATTTCATGTCAAAAGGAAAGAGAACAACGACAAAGGTTACGATTACCTTATTTCTCTGAAATACTTCCAAGGCTTCCTCATGCACCCACAACCTACTTCGATTCATAGGCACACCGTAATCTTCTTGACGAACAATTTCCCTACCAAGGTCTCTCAGTTGGCCATGCATTTTCAACTCTCCATCATCTCCAATTTTTATTAGCGACATAAAAATCAATCTTTCAATCCCCATCATTGGAAGAAGGTTATATGCATCCCACATGTAAGATACATATCTTAAATCATATCCAATGAAGAAACAAGCAATATCCAAAAATATTTGCTTTTCCTCGTAGTTTAATGCATCGTAACTTATCCTCAGCTTCTCTTGCACTTCCATATGTGGTTTTTCCTTTAATTTCTTTAATGTGTCTTGCCAAAATGCTCGGTTTCGCCCAAACAAAGACGAACCTATAACCTCAAGGGCTAAGGGAAGCCCTCCAGTAGTGGATACGATGGCACAAGAAAGAGACTCAAATTCACACGGAGGACAGTCCCTTAGAAAGGCATACCTACTAAATAAGATCAAAGATTTATCCTTGGCGATTTCCTTGAGTTCGTACCTGCTGGTCACCTCGGCTTTGTCAAGGACAGACCTTATTCTTGTGGTAATGATTATCCTACTTCCTACCATAAACCACTCACGCTTGCCAACCAAAGATTTGATTTGATCGATATGATCCACATCATCTAGAAGAATTAGGACTTTCTTATGTTCAAATCTAGATTCCATAATCCCGATTCCTTCATCCACATTAGATGCTTGATTGTTCATTTTTTGTATATCAAATATTAATTGATTCTGCAAACATGAAATGCCCTTGCGTTGTGAGGATTCTCGAATATCTGCAATGAAACTACGATGTTGAAATTTGTCGAAGAGCTTGTTATAGATGACCTTAGCTAAAGTTGTCTTACCAATGCCCCCCCCCATTCCATGAATACTGACAATTTGGGTGGCATTGGGTTTATTATCCAGCACTCTCAAAATATCCTCCACAGCATTATCGATTCCAATAAGTTGTTCAGTAACAACCAACTGAAAGGCCTTCTTTAACTCGCTCAAATTTTTTTTTACCACTATTTTCACCAATGCTCCTTCGTGGCTGTTTAATGCATTCGAGCTAAAATGCATTAGAAAAACAATCATATCATGTTATATCTCGTTATCATGACACCACAAGCATATAAGAGCGGGAAAAAAAAGGCAAGCACAAGTTGAGAAACACACGAATGTATAGCCTCATCTACAAGCAAGATCCTATTGAAAGAAAGTAAACAAAACAAGGCTTCGATAGAAAATGAAATACCCGAGAGCAGTTTTCTCTGATTCCCATCCCTTTAGGGAAGCCACTTCTTGGAGTGCTTGTTTCCATTTCGCAACATCTTCTTCCAAATACTTCCTATTTAAATGGGAGAAAGTCTTTCCAAAGCTTTCTATCTGGTGTCGCACATGGCCCGGTTCAACTCGGTAAAATATGGGCAAGACAAAGTGCCCAATGCTTTTCATGCACTCTATCATCTCAGCAAGCTCTTGAAGGCACCATTTGCTTGAAGCATAATTTTGAGAGAGAATCGGAATTGAGATCTTACTGTTCTTAATGGCCTGGAGAAGGTTGTTGCTGATCTTCTCACCTTCGCGAAGCTCATTGTCATCTTTGAACACACGAATTCCAGCATCGACTAGGCTGTTGTAGAGGTGATCCGTGAAGGTTTTGCGAGTATCCTTGCCATTGAAGCTCAAGAACACATCGTAGTTATCACTTCTCGCCGGAGCAGCAGATGAATTAGACGTGTCAATATCATCACCTTTTCGATGTGTGTTCTTGTTGCTTTTGACAAAATTGCGTGCGAGCGTAGAAAGAAGAATCGACCCGACCAACACCGCGAAAGAACGCCCAAACACTGGATCACATTTCATTTTTACTTCTCCTATAACTTTCGAACTGGGCTCTCTCTGTCAATATCGAAGAATGAAATGCCTCTATTCGGGTTGCCCAATAAGAAGACTGGGCAGAGCTGAGTTTTTGGTACTTCGTACTTCAAGGGGCACAAGGATCGGAAGGGAAATAGTAGACGAAAGGAAAACGCAACAACGAAGATGAATCGACTATATTTGTCACAACCTGAATCCTAAAGGGATGAGGGTGACACGGCCGTCCTTCCTCCTAAAGGACGCAGCCTCAAACCACCTAAAGTCCAGCTCCCAAAAGCCCCCACAATGATGCTCTTGCTTTAATGGCCACTAATTCAGGACCTGAAAAATATGATAAGAAGAAATGAATGAGCTACCACGGTCTAATGAGTAATACATTTCTTCTAAGGGGATCAAGCAATCACTATGCAAATTTAAAATACAAACATAACTCACTTTCACAAAATCCATAAATTTAACAAACTTTCAAGGCCAAAATATAACCTTTCTTACTTTAACACAATATGTTCAAAGCATAAATATTCAAGATAATAATAAACAAACACTAATGGTCCAACTATTGGTCAATCTCATAAAAATACACATCAATGGTCCATCCCATTGACTAATCTAATGCCACACATCGATGATCTATCTCATCGATCTACCTTATATGATACCACACGTCGATAGTCCATCCATCGACTAATCTTTTACTCAATATCAAACCATGGTTATAACACAACGCCTAGTGATAAGGTGACCAAGATTCCCTCTTTAGCAAGGTCTCCACCTATTATTAGCCAATGGCTTGGCTCACAAGAATATCATAAACTAGTATACGCATATCTACAAGCCCCTCGTTGGGCTCATAACGATATTGAGCATCAACATCGATCTACAACAACCCCAAAATTCACAAAGCCAAACCAATATATATATATATATATATATATATATATATATATATATATATATATATAATAATTCGATTTCGCAAATTGAAAACACATAATCTTTTGGCAACCTAGCTCATTCGCCAGAAATGCTTTTCATAAAGCATTTTTCATGTCATTTCAGAACTTGTTTCTTAAACTAGAATAAATTTCATATATCTTTTCACAACACATTTTATAAAGCAAGTTCACAAATCAACATATATATACACACACATGTAACCTTTCGGAATAACTTTTCAAAAAATTTTGGCAAACCAACGAATCCATAGTAAAAGCTCGATCCAGATTTTATGCAACAAGATATGCTTTCAATAACTTATGATCCATCAAATCTCCCTAGCTTTCAAGACACGAGTTTACAAACTCATAGTAAAAATAGTATCACTCACCTGAGAAAGCTTAAACCAACCGATTAGAGTTACTCAAGCCCAAGTACTCAAATTCCTAACAAATAACCGAAAAAAAAATATCAAAAGACTGAGTAAAATGATATTTTTATAAATGACTCAATTATACTATGCATATTTATCAATAAAACAACATCTATGTGCCAACCAACGCTTGCCCATAGCAAAAATCTATTGTTATCCCATCGCGCTCTAAACTTGTTCAGGCCATAATTTCCTCCACATAGGTTATTTTCAAATAAGCGTACAGTCCATACAAAACCATTTTGATGTACTAAAAAACCCCCAACTCAGCCACTCCAAAAACTCACTGAAAACGGCGAAATTCAAGCCTGAAAGTTACTGTTCGGAACCCACCAGCGCGCATGATGAACTTCGAAATTTTGTTCCGGGCAAATTGTAAGCCCAAATTGAGATCCATAAAATTATATAGTTTCACAACACTTTAAACTATCATTCTATAAAAATATGCAGCTCAACGACTCAAAAATCAGACTTTGCCGCATGAATCTCCAATAATTCCGAGTTTTAGTCCTAACCTTGAAAAATAATTCGATTAGAAGAACGATAGGCACGAACGTTTACCGAGCATTGCAAATCGGAATTGAATCGGCTTGAGGTGGTGCCCATGACGAGAATCCCTCTCTTTTCTTACTTCTTCTTCTTCTTTCCTTCCTTTCTCTCCTCTCTTTTTCTTCTGCCCGAATGTGATTCTCCTTTTCCTTTTATCTCCTCCCCTCTCTTTTTTTTTTTTCTCTCTCTCTTCCCTTCTTTTCCCGCATGCTCTCGGTGCCTCCTCCTCTTCTTCTTTTCTCCTCTTTTCTGCTTTGACTTTTCAACATTTATTTTCCTTTTGTATTTTTGTTTTTGCTGGTCCCACAATGCCATATCTTACAATATTGGATGGTTTTGAGCTCGAAATGGACATTCGACTATCTCTGGGCCATAATCATATCGTCTCCGATAAAGAGGAAGGAGGGAAAGCAGGAGGCGAGGTGGGAGGATGAAGGGCGAGACAGAGCTTGACTAATAATAAAGAATCTATCAAAGTGTCACACAATTAATACATCCGTATTGGGAATCTAGAGGTGCCTTCCTCCTGGCGAATACATCCGGCAGTAGTTCTATCTCTATGTTCTAACTCGGAAGCTATTCGTTGTTGGAGAGTTGAACTCTCTCTGTGTTTAATACAGAAAGAACATGAAGAAGCCTTTCCATTGCCTGAGGAGGAAAAAAATATAGCCTAGCTTTTTGAGTGAGTTTGAAAGCATGAGGACACGTTGATAACTTACTATAGTGTATAGAATATTTTCTTTTGGTCACATTTATAGGAAAAAAAAAATAGACTTTCCATCGATAAATGCAAATTATTAGAGCACCACAACAAGATGACCTCTATGGAAAAAGTACAATTATTGGAGCACACAGGCTAGAACAATTATTGGAGCCGACAGAGGGTCCTTTTTACTGGTAACTCATAACAGTCTTCACCGCTGTCGATTCCAAGCCGTAAAGAATCTTTGGACTAGCGCGTCTCCCTTGCAAAGCGAGTTCCAGCTGTTGCTGTTCGGAATGCTTCCAGTCTCGGCCAGAGAAAATGTGAGGTAGTCTCGAATTGTCACGTCATCGTGGTCTCTCCCTATTCGAATTGCGACACTTAGAACGAAAAAGCCAAAAAAAAATAAAAAATTGAAAAGAAAGTCGCGATTAAAAGTGGGTGCCTTGCTGCTGTCGCTACTCTCTCTCCTCTCACTTTCATCTTCCTCCCTCTTCGCCGTTAAGCTCATGGTCACGGGGAAGGGGTTCAACCTGGACGAAATGTACACCGCATGGTATAGAGTAAATAAGGGTGCGCATGACAATGCTTCTTGGTTGGAGAAGAGTTTTTTTTTTTTTTTTTTAAGAAATAGTTCTTTCTTATTTCTATTATAATGAACAATTTCGAGTAAAAGAATGTGTTTGCAGTAACTACACAATTTCTACTCTTGTGTACGGACTCGCTCTGCTGCAAGTTGTATGAAAATTAGGTCACGTCGATCAGCCGTGCCCAATTTACTTGCGTGTTGCTCATGTAGTGCCGAAGGTAGATTTCTAGGAGTGCATTCACCCGCTCCGTCTGTTCGTCGGTTTGGGAATGCATGTTCGTGGAGAAGTTGAGGTTCGTCCCCAGCAACTTGAAGAGCTCAATCTAGAACTGCCCGGTGAAACGAGGATCATGATCGCTCACAATCGTGCGGGGAATGTCCCAGTACTTGACAACGTGCTTGAGGCATAGCTTAGCCGCTTCGTGGTGCAGTGGATTCTCGGATGACCTGCCCATTTAGAGTCATGGCACTCGTGTAGGACTTCCTTCTGGAGTTTCCCGTGGAGCAGCACATAGAGTCGTCGTCCTTTGGTATAGAGGAGATCATTCTTACACCAAAATCGCCTTGTCTTGCCCTCTTGGGCCTATAGAAGGAGGGTGTGGGCCGTTTGGTCGTGCTTTAGCCCCTCCTTGATACGATCTATCTATGGACAGTCGGGTCGATTCACCGCGATCCCAAGAGATAGTGCCTCCATGTACGAAGGCAATGCACCACTGCAATCATTTCTTTCTCTTGGACCGTGTATCGTTGCTCAATATCGTTCAATTTCCGAGACTCGAAGACAATCGGATGCCCTTCTTGCATCAAGAAACCACCGATAGCAAAATCAGTATCATCGGTTTCTACCTCATAAGGCTTGGTGTGGTCGGGCAGCACGAGTACCGGCTTTTCGGTCATGGCCCGCTTCAACCGATCAAATGCCTCTTGACACTAATCCGTCCACTCCCACGGCCTTTCCTTCTTCAGCATGTTTGTTAGTGGCACAATAAGGCTCGAATATCCCCGGATGAAGCACCAAATGTAGTTTGTGAGACCAAGGAAGGATCTCAACTCCGTCACCTTGGTCGGTGGCTCCCATTCAATGATGGCACGAATATTAGCCGCGTCCATCCGCACTCGTCTGCCCACGACGATGTGCCCAAGGAAATGGACTTCTTTTTGTGCGAAGGCACACTTCTCACGTTTCACATATAAATCATTTTCCCGTAGGATTTGAAAAACTCGACTCAAATGCTTGACGTGTTCCTCGAGCATCTAGCTATATACAACGATATCATCAAGGTAAACCACAACGAACCGATCAAGGAACAGATGTAGTACCTCGTTCAATGAGAGTGCAGAACGTAGCCGGCGCATTGATCAAGCCAAAAGGCATGACAAGGAACTCGTATGATCCGTAACAGGTCACACACGCGATTTTCGACTCATCCCCTTTGGCAATCTGAACTTGGTAGTATCTCGATCGAAGATCAAGCTTGGAGAACCATTGGGCTTCCCCGAGCTGATCGGACAAGTTTGCAATAAGAGGGATCAGGTACTTGTTCTTGACGATGAGTTTGTTCAACGTCGGTAGTCTATGCACATGTGGAGGGATCCGTCATGTTTCTTTTAGAACAAGACCGGGACACCAAATGAGGCCTTAGATGGCCGAATGTACCTTGTGTTGAGCAACTCTTTGAGTTGTTTTCTTAGTTCTTCCAAGTTAGGCGGGGCCATGAGATAGGGTGCCATCGCCGACGGTCAAGCATTGGGCACGAGCTTGATCCAGTGGTCCACTTCTCTTCGAGGAGGCAACTTCTAGGGCAGCTTAGGAGGCATCACATCTTGGAAAGCGTCGAGGACTTGAGCCACCTCTCTCGGTACCTCACTTTCTTCCACGCCCTCCTTCTTCAACGTTGCCAAGAAGGTCACCTCACCCTTTTGTAACCCCTTTGTCAGCTGCATGGCCGATAGCATCTTCCTATCGCATCCTAACTTGTGGTAGATAGGGACCATGCATTGGCACCGCTTATTAAGGATGCAAATACAATCTACGAAGGGTATAACGCCCGCATTGATCCAATTGAGGAATCCTAAACCAAGCACGAAATCATAATCGTCAAGGGGGATTACCTCGATGTCCTCCCAGCTGGTCCATGTACTGAGGTGAAGCTCTACGTCCCTAGCCATGCCGCTAGTCGAGACTTCTCTTAGTTCACTTTTTTAAGCCAACCGGCTTTTCCCGTCTTGACCAAAAGATTCAACTTCTTTGCGGCCTCTTTGGATATGAAGAGGTCGGATGCCCCGGTATCTACGAGTGCACTCATCGTGGTTCCACCGATATTTACATCCATGAACATCATTCCTTTAGACTCCTTGGCTTTCTTGGTCTTGATCGACCCAAAGATCCGCAACGATCCCAACCGCGCCTCCTTACACAGCTTATTTTCCTTGCACAAGGCTGCCAACTTTCCTCTTTTTGGGTAATCACAGGCCATATGGGGACCGTCACAAAAGAAGCACTTGTAGGTGTGTACCTTGCAATGGTATCCTACGTTGCTCGATTTGGGTTGAGTTCTAGGAGGAACCGATGGTGGTTTGTCTCCGCTCGGATGATTGTACTGGCTCTGATCTCCCCCACCATTGGTCTTTCTCTCGAACGAGAGTCCGGCTTAGTCGAGGATGATAGCTTACATTCCATAAGGGACTTGGCCACAGAAGTAGCCATTGAGAGATCCGTTGCATGGCATCATTTGAGCTCCTGCTTGACCCATGGCTTAAGTCCACGCGTGAACTGATGAAAAGCTTCCGTCTCGGTCATAGATGGAATTTGGAGAAGTAGTTTCGAGAACCGTTTCACGTAGTCACGGACTCCGCCTTTCTATTCTAGGTGTTTGAGTTCCCCCATGAGCTTCCTCCTCCACATAAGTGGGGAGGTAGGTTCGTCGAAATTCTTCCACAAACTTCGTCCATGTCGTGATAGGGTCACCACTCCTATCATCCGACTAGCGACGCCACCACAGCAGCGCATCATTAGCTAAATACATGGCTGCGGTGCTTAACCGAATCACATCATCGGTCATTCCCATGGTCTGGAAGTATCGTTACATGTACCACAGAAAGTTGTCTACGTCCTTTGCCACTTGTGAGCCTTTGAACTCTTTCGACTTGGGTGCATCGGCGCGTGGTTGCACGGTGATCACCCCATTCAAGCGTACAGCTTCAAGCTTGGCGAGCTTGCTTTTCAGCTAGGCCATCTCCATGCGAATGGCCACCATCATGGCCTCCCAGGTCTCGTCTCGTTGCTATAGCTCGTGCGTGAGGGATCCCAGCACCTCGACACGGAGCTCTCCCATGCCGGTCTTGAGTTGTTGCACTTCGGCCAAGAACTCTTCCCTACCGGCTTCCGCTCCGTCGACTGTCCATTTTAGGTTGTCCATCAACACCTGGATATCCGTGATGGTCTCCTCTAGGACCGTCATTCGGTTCTCCAAATCACCCTTTGGATCCCTCGAGCTCGAGATAGCACAGTTCTTCTTCGATCGAGTGCCTTTCTCGGTTAGATGCCCATGATCTTCTCAGTCATCGCCTTGCATGACCGGGACATCAGCACGAGGGTCAACCATTGCGCTTGGAACAATTGCTCTAATACCACTTGTCATGGGTCGGTCGATTACGATCAATCAAACACGTGCGGCCTTAGGATTTGTGATCCCAAGTTAGCCTTTTCACACACATGCACGAACACAAGGGTCGGTTGCACAAAGGAGCAAGTGTTTTTACTTATGAATGAGTTTAATACAATGAGACCCCTATTTATATAAGTTCGGGTCGTATCTCGATCGTTGATTGTCCCTCAGATCCAACAGTTGAGTTTGAATGATGGCCATCATTACAAGTCTACAGAGCAGGTCACTTAATGGCTCTAGGCCTTAGAAAAACCTATGGGCTCATGTTAGAAGCAAGGTCAGGGTTTGCATGGCCGCTTGACACGGAGTAAGTGAACCCTTTGCGGGTTGCGGATGGTCCGGCCAAACATTGATCATGGGTTGGTCGTTGGTCATGCATGGGATTTTGCTCATATCGCGCATGGGCTGATCGTGCACAATTCATGGATCGTTCATGGATCGATCAGGGCTGTTCGCGAGCAAAGCCCTTGTGCGGGACATGGCCGCATCACGGACGATCTTGGACCATGCATCGTCCGTGGGCTGTGTCACATGGCTCTTACCTTCACTTTCACATTTTAATTTTATGCTAAAATAGAAATATCATTAAACATAAAAAATTGCTAAAATAAACTTTCGAGTAACTTTTTTTTAACAAAAAAATGTCTTCAAGGGTTTTTTTTCAAAAACGTTCTCAAGGGTAGGCTACATTTCAATAATAAAAATTCCAAAAACGCAACGAAAGTTGAGGTTGATAGATATAATGCACAACCGTGCAATTCGGACCAAACGCTCCTCAACTAAATCTTCACCTCTGGTCTCTCAAATTGGGTAGGCAAAAGATCTTTAATGCTTGATTGTCATGCTATTTGATAAATTTGGACAAGATTAAGCTTCACAAGCATCTACAAAATAAAAACCATACATTAGTGACAAGATGTACATTTCTCAAATAAACTATTGAGATAGATGTCTCGAATTTGAATGTGATTTATCAAAAGCAAACTCAAAGTAGAAACTAAGTCCGTAATTTATGGATGGCCTACAACACTTCTATATTTAACCCAAAACCAAAGCCCGAATCCGTTTTAAGATAAAGCTTGATTGATAATTCAAAAAATATCTTAGAGTATCATATATATCATATGTCCTTATTGGGAGTACGGAGAAAACTCAAATTTTAGCAACTACTTTAAGCAAATATATCCAATAACTCAGAAGTTGATGGTAGTTGGACATATTAACTCTCTCTCTCTCTCTCACAAAATAATGAAAGATAATGAAGAAGCTTTCCCGTCGCCTGAGGAGAAAAAATAAGCAAATTGAATTAGACTTACCATAGCATAGCTTTCTGAATGAGTTTGAACACACATGAACATGTTGATGATTTGCTATAGCATGCAATGAGAACACATGATTGAACGAGACTTACCGGCCAAAAATTGCATAGCTTTCTGAATGAATGTGTGCGCATTTAAGAAAGCTAAGCAAAAGTTGAACTAGACTTTCCATTAAAAAGAAAAAGTAGAGCAACCATGTTCATTTTTTAGGGGCCAGTGAATGCACTAGTTGACTCTTTGCACTTGCAGGTCCCAAAGAATGACCGGCATCTTGCTTTTTTCCCCAATGGAGGACTTTTAGAATTAGTGGTACAAACGTAAGATTTTTTAATTTTATATTTTTGGGTAATAAGAAGATTAAGATCAGCAGAGTAAGCAATGCGGCAGGCTCAGCAACTTAACAATGCTGGCATCATCAGCTTTTCGACGTGCGCTCTTCTCGTTGCTTTGGCCAGAATTGGGTGCGGGCGCTCGATCACGTTTCATTTTTACTCCTCCGATGATTCGTGAACCGATCTCTCTGTTAATATCAAAGAACGAAATGCCTATAATCGGGTTGCCCAACAGGACGATCGTGCAGAGGGTTCTTTTTCTGGTGCTTTACACTACAAGTAGACAGATCAATAGAGAAAGACTGGATTTAGTCGTTGCGTGTGATGTGGGCGTCCTCGCGAGCCACCCTTGCCCTTTCTTCTAGGAAAGTGGGATTTAGCTGTCGGTGGGGCCCACCGATTTGCATCGACTGATACAATTTTTTTACTCGTAACTGTCGGTTCCAGACCCCAAGTATCTGGGATTGTTGCGTCCCCTTCGCAAAGTGCGTTCCAGCTGTTCTTTAAGCATGGCCGAGCTTACATTTTTGAACTAGACGTTCATGCTTTGAATAAATGATCCGTGTTAAAGCGGGGATACTTGATATGGCGATGGCATACACTATTGAGCTCATAATTATGGTCATTGATCAATTTTTCAGAACTTTCCATGGTATATAATGCACGGTTGTCATTTTATTTATATGACTTTTGTTCGGAGTGAAGATTTTTTGTGATCATATAGTGTCGAATTTTTTGCAAAATAAGAGAAAAGCATAGTGGCTTCCTCGTAAACTAGGAAAATTACTCAGACTATTTTGGATAGTTTTGACCTCGAAATGATTACTATTTCCGCGCCATATTCACAGTCATTTTTTGTTTTGGTAAAGATATTCACAGAGTCATTGATAAAAAGGAAAGAGGGAAAGCCGGAGACGAGGCAGGAGGATGAAGCACAAGATAGAGTTGGCTGATAATTCAAAGAAATCTCAGAAATATCCACATTTCATATGTCCACATTGAGAATCTAGAGACGTCTTCAATTTTCAGGCGACTACCTGAGGCAAGTACACCCGATGGCGGTTCCACCTCCATGTTCTAATTCAAAAGCTATTGGTAGTTGAGAGAATTCAACTCCCTCTTTGTTTAATAAAGAAAGAACATGGAGAAGCCTTCCCCTTGCCCGAGGAGAAAAAATAAGCAAATTGAGCTAAACTTCTTGGTGAAACCGCATAACTAAGTTTGGACGCAAGTGAACATGTTGATAAATAATTAATACCATTTAATGCGAACACATAAATGAACTAAACATACTGGCCAAATTGCATAACTTTTTGTATGATTTTGGGCGCATTTGAAAAAGATAAGCAAGTGGCGAATTGATTATGTTTTGGGTCACCAAACGTAGAGAATAATTTATTTCTATCATATTTTAAAACATTATATATTCCCATTGCTCAGGAGAAAAAAAATAAGCAAGTTGAACTAGACTTTGGATTGGCAAACCCTAATAATAGTTTATATTGTAGGGGCCAAATTGAAAAATCGGTGTGATGACATTTAACGCGGACGCATGATTCTTCCAAAGTTTTCATCTACTTTAAATATCACTCAAACCAGGTGCGTAGTTTAAGAAAATCCATCTTGAGGATTAGTATGGGACAACTCATTTTCATACTTCTTCTTCTTCTTTTTTTCTTTTTTTTTTGGAATTTTGGCCCAAACGTTCTCAATTCTATTGGATTTGAAATTTTGGGTTAATATCCTTAAAAACCCCAAACTAGTACAACTGTGACAAATTTACCCCAAACTATTTTTTTGACTACCAAAAACCCTGAACTAGTATAGCTTCGACAAATTTACTCTCTGTTAGTTTTCGTTAAATTTGACTATCAAATTATTCAGTTAAATGATACGTGACGTTAAGCGATATACCAATTTGAGATTTTACGCTTCATTTGTCATAGTTTACAATTTTTATGATTTTTGTGGTATTAATCCAATTTAATGGAAGGTATATTTGTCACAAATTTACCAATTTGAGATTTTTTTGTAGTCGAATAAATTAGTTTGGGGTAAATTTGTCATAAATGTATTAGTTTATGGTTTTTTTTTATAGTCATTCGGGGTAAATTTGTCATAAGTGTACCGGTTTGGGGTTTTTTAGGGTATTAACCTAATTTTTAATTTTTTTAAATTAAACAACTTATTTTAATGACGAAGAGTTTAATTATGAGACCTCATGTCCCACATGTCTTTAATTTTTCTTGAGCCAATTGGCATTTTCTTGAAAGGAAGCAAACAACACACAAAATATGACGTGGTTTAGAAATTTAAAGCAATACAAGGGCTGTATCTACTATTCTCGTGAGTTGCTACAAGTCGAGGCACATCATATGGTGATGAAAACCGACATTTTGATGATTTGTGAAAATTAACACTATAACAGGGGAAGCTCTATTGCATATCCATAATTGTACACTTAAGTGTAATTTTCTTGGTTTTGCTGGAAATAACTTTGCTGCTTGGTAAAAGTTTTCGCTCTGAGAATAAAATTGATTTTTCCCTCTGACAATGGTATTGCTTTTACACGATTGTCCATTTCTTCTTAAACTTTTCGCTTCCTCAATATATATTAAAAAATTTAGGACCATGCGGATTATCTTCTTATTCGAGTGGCCCGCGAACACGATTTTGGCGATGTAATGACAAATTACATGTCGTGGGAAAGAGATATTATAAGGACACTAGGGCAAATATTCTGCTACGTTAATGATGCATCGATTACGCTGCGATTTGTTAAATCGCTAATTTAATTTAATAAGTAATTATCGGGTGTCGTGTCTTTGCCCTAACCACTTCCATAGGATATAATAATACTTATCATTCAACAAACGGCTGTGCATAATTGCGCCACGGATTTGATGTACTTATTATACTCGATTGCATCCAATTTGTTTAAGTGACTACACAATGGAATAAGTGAGATTTTATGGAATCACAACCGATTGTTATAAAGTTTAAGTTATTAGATAAAATCGTAATTTATTAATTAAATATTTTAACAATCCCTCTCAAATTCAATCTGGTCTTTTACCTAACAGCAAATGGGAAATTTAATTTGGGAGGCAAACGGGACTTGAGAAGATTTGAACTTAGAATTTGAGGGAGCACAACCCACTATTTTAAAAGCTTAAATCATTAGATTAAGGTGCTGTTTGTTAATTAAATATTCTAACAGAATATTCCATGCGGCGCCCCAACTAAAATATTAAATTTTCAATTGTAATCTATTTTTTCAAATTATGAGTTTGGTGATGATTATAATTTGACCTAAATGGACCCCTGGAATAAGACTCTTACGACATGAATTCCTCGGATCAAGGTGCGCGCGTGGTTTGGGAATGTTTAGCCCCTTCCTTTACGTACGACTTTGGTTCGAAACAACAGCTTTTTAGATTTGGTGAACTTTTATGGAATTTTTAATATTCTAAAGTGAGTTCCAATTGTTGTTGTTCCAATTCTTCCAGGACGCTATTTGTGCGTCTTAAAATAAAATAAAAAATAACATGACGATTACATGTACATAGTGGACCTTATATTTCTAAACTAGACTCATGCTATAAACGAAAGATGCGTGTTTAGTGATGGTATAAATAATTGAGCTCTCAAATAATTCTAGTCGTTGTTCAATTTGTCCCTGTTTTCTCATGATATTTAATACGTGCTGTTTGCTTTATTAGTATGACATTTATGTGGAGTGAAGACTTTTTATGATAATGTAGAACTTAGTTTTTCGCAATTTATACTCGGAGGCGGGGAAAGTACAGTTGTCTTCTTGTAAAACAAGATAATTACTTGACTATTTTGGATGGTTTTGAGCTCAAAATGACCACTTGAGTATCTCCGTGCTAAATTCAAAATGTCGTTGATAAAGAGGAAGAGGGGAAAGTAGGAGGTGAGGTGGGAGGATGAAGTGCATATGGAACTTGACTGATAATTCAAAAAAAAAAAAATCTGTCAAAGTATCGTACATTTTGTCTACATTGGGAATCTAGAGATGCCTTCAAGTTTCAGGTGACTACTTGAGGCAAAAGTACATCTGGTGGCGGTTTTATCAACATATTCTAATTCAGAAGCTATTGATAGTTGGGAGAGTTTAACTCTCTCTTTGTTTACTAAAGAAAGAACATGGAGAAGCATTCTCGTTGCCGGGGAAGAAAAAATAAAATAAACAAGTTGAACTATACTTATTGGCCAAAACTGCGTAGCTAAGTTTGGATGCAAGTGAATACGGTGATAACTTAATAATATCATTTAAAGCGAACACATAATTGAACTAGACATAATGACCAAAAATTGTGGGTTTTTCAATGATTTTCAGTGCATTTAAAAAAGATTAACAAGTGGCGAATTGTTTATTGGGTCACGACACGTAGAGAAATAGTTTATTTCTGTCATATTTTTAAACATTGCATATTCCCAATGGCCGAGGAGAAAAAGATCAGCAAGTTGAACAAGACTTTGTATTGGTAAATCCCAATAATAGTTTATATTGTGGGGGCCAAATTGAAAAAATCGGCATGATGACGTTCAATGCGTACGCATGATTCTTCCAGGAAATTTTCATTAAATCTCACTCAAACCAGGTAGGCAATTTGGGAAACCCCATCTCGAGGATTACTACGGCCTACGGGACAATTCATTTTTGTACTTTTTCTTCCTTTTGTTTTTTAATTCTGGCCCAAATGTTCTCAGTTCTATTGGTTTTGAAATTTTTAAAATTAGACAACTTATTTTAATGATGAACAGCTAAATTATGAGGCCTCATGTTCCACTCGTCTTTAATTTTTTTGGGCCAATTGGCATTTTTATAACAGGAAGCAAGCAGCACACAAAATACGACATTGTTTAGACATTTAAAGCAGTACAAGGACTGTATCCATTATTTTAGTGAGTTGCTAGAAGTCGAGGCACACGTTTTGGTGATGAAAATTGACATTGATTTATGGAAATTAACACGATGACAGGAGAAATTCTGCTGCAGATGCCGAATTGTACACTTGGCTGTAATTTCCTTGGTTCTGTTGGAAATAGATTTTCTGCTTGGTAAAAAATTGGCTCTGAGAATAAAATTGATTGTTCCATGGTATTGCTTTTGCACGGTTGTCGATTTCTCCTAAAAAGATTTCGCCCGCTTCTTCATCACCCAACCTCTCTCTCTAAACATATATTAAAAAGTTTAGAATCATTTACGTCATCATTTACGTCATTTTTCCAAAAATTTATGTTCTCTTTTTCATTACTAAGAGGGTGCATGACAACCACCTATTTTTGTTCCGAAACAATTTTTTTATTCCGGATTTGTTTATGGAATAAAAATCCGTTTGATAAACTTATTTCATTTTTCTATCTCTCGAAATAAATTATTGTTCCAAAATAAGTTTAGAATGGAAATCGAAGTATAAATTTTTACTTCTCTATTTCTAGAACATAAATGCGAAATAAAAATTATTCTCATCGTTTGTCAACTGGTCCTTCATCCGTCTCTATCAACCACCATCCGTCGGTCGACCACCGCCGCCACTGGTTCTTTGGTTGCTAGTCGTCGCCATCGCGGCCGCCGATCTCCATCGGTTCCGGCCGCCGCCGCCGCCGGCCGCCGATCCACCGCCGTCCGAAAAGAAAAAAATTTGTGTCGTTATCAAACGAATTTCTATTTTTAAGTAGAAGTTTTGTGTCATTATCAAACGATTATTTTTGCATAGAAACTTTTCTAGAAATAGAAATAGAAAAATCTATTTCTCTTCCAGAACCTATTTCTGGAACATAATGGTTATCATTTACCCCCTAATTTTATCTCCACCTCTCAAACCCGCTTCCCTTTACCGGTCTTGGCAGACCAAATCGATCACAACCCTTCGTATTCTAGTGCATTTTGCTGGATCTTCTATGCAAAATGTCATACATCGCAAAGATTCTGAAGGTTTCCAATGAATAGTTTGAGATTCTTTTATTTTTGCAATCCAACGCTCATTGATCCTCCAGGATTTGTAGGAATGCCCAAGAGTGATAGTTTTTTACTCCTTTTACATAGCTGAGATCATATACTAAATTAAATTTGGATTATAGAAATGTGACAAGACTCGTATGAAACCTGTATGGGTCTCATCATATCCAATGGTCGACATTCAAGCGAAGGCGCATGTATGGATGCTGGATTTATTGAAAACTGCCTGTGGAAAAAACTGATAGGGAATGAACAACAATTCACTCGGCGGCCGTCGGGTCAAAGTGATGGGCGAGGGGTAAAAAGAACTCAATGCGGTTGTCGCACCACCACATGAGTGGGCTGGGGTGCACCACAGTCGAGCACGAGGCCCAATAAGAAGGAAAGTGGGTTTGTGAGCCGACCGCAGAACCCCAAATCTTGGGCCCAATGCTTCGTGGCCCGGCCCACTTATTAGATGGAATCTGATCTAGAATGGGCCCATAATACCCAGTGGGTCCCAGTAGATGCCCAACAAATGTTTATATTGACCTCCCAACTGTTGGGGCCACAGATTGCGCTGGAGGAATCGTAAGATCTATATAAATCATGAAGATCAAACCCCATTTGGACCGTTAAAAATGTGGCCCTCGTGGTGAGAACTAAATATCCACATCAATAAAACTGTCTGGTGGGTTCAAAAATAAGACTGCTTGCATTTAATCATCGATGGTGGGCTATAATTATCCACAATGATTTATTTTCTCAGAACTAAACGGTCTTTGCAAATTTATCTTAACCTTTAAAATTTTGGTAAATTTGTCTCTCCTTAAATTTTAATTTCCAGCCATATATTTCCCAGTCCAAGAACTAAATGGTCTTTGCAAATTTAATTTCAGTTTATAATATTTATTGATTCAATTCGATCCATATTTAAAGATATTTCACTTTTCCGGTCGAATGCATCCATAAAACTTGACACTCTATTCTTCTATATTCATGAAATATCATGTATATCATTCGTTTTGGTATAAGGCTGAATGGAAACAAGATTTTCTGGTCGTTATTTCTTTGACAAAGGAGGAAGTGAGGCCTATTGATCTTCTCGATGTAATGCACAGCCTTAAAAAACTCATTGATTAATGTATATAGGCATTTCCTCTAAAAATGCAACTCTCAGTGTACTTATTTCTTTTTCAATGCATGATTTTTATGTAATCTAGACAATCTCCTTTTGTTTCTAAAAAAGGCAAATTCAAACGCAACTAGCTAATAAAAGAACAATTGAGAAAAAAAAAAATCTATTTTATAAAAATAGGTTATCAATAAAATAAAAACATCACGGAAAAACAAACACCCATTACTAATGCACAAAAGCCTATATAAATAGGTTACCAAAATTTACTATTAATCAAGCACATTAACGATGTGCATGTATATTGTCCGGATTAGACAGAGCTTGATAATATTCGAGCTCTGTCTAAGAGCAAACCAACAATGCCGTGACTATTACAAAGGATTTGTCAATGATCAATTACTCATAACGAGACCTCAAGAGGTTAAGTAAAGAAGGCGAATTATACGAATCTTGTGCTAATTAAGCCGTGAAAATAATTCAATTAGTCATAAATATATCATTTGGATATAATATTAATCATAAACTTTTTGTTTTTTTTTCAATTTAATCCTAATTCTATGCATGAAATTCCAATATAGTCATTACGATCAATTTTTGTCGAAAATCATTAACGTGACGATCCAATTGTCCCCAAACATCCTATGCCAGACACCATCACCACGCTAGTAATTTCTTAGAATATTGCACAAAGATTTATATTTAAATTGATAAAGAAAAATTTAAAATTGAATTGATATCCATACTATGGATTGAAAACTGACTGGACAATTTTCTTTCCGAGGAAGAGATGCTGCGACCGCCTCGATGCTTGCTGCATGGAGCACGACGCTAGGTCTCGAGCCAAAAACAATGAGTTTCGACGTCGATTTATTCAGCTTGTTCTACGTTGAATCGATCGATATGACTTGTCGTTGGCTCCCTCGTTTGCATGGACGTTTTATGAGGATGAATGTGGAAAATGTTGCATCGGTGAATGATAGCTTTACACGTCTCTACATGCGTGGATTCCCATTCATGAAAAAGTACATCGCGGAGAAAATGACGTTAAGGGACTAATGGGTCGAATGAAAGAAGAGACTCCAAGTGAGGTGATAAAATCTGAGAGTAAATATAAATTTGTTGTTCCCCAATTTCATTAAAGCATCTCTTGATCCACAAGCCAACTTCTATTACTGTTCTGGGGTTTCGGGGGACACGACTGCGGGGGAGCAAATCCACTCAAGTTGGTCTATAGTATCAATATTTGCTTTTATAACAAAAAGTGCATACCCAGATTGTCTCTTTCTCATAAACCGTGCTGGGACAATAACTTCACAAATATTTTGGCTTGTCGAACGTATGAGGCGACAGCGATCGTGAAGAAATCATATCATGTGATCCTTTAATTTGACCTATTATACATAGATGGGGAACCTGTCAGGTGTCGTGAAGATGACAATTTGAGCCAGGAGTGCAGCCAAAACTTACTGAGCTGCATGGCCAACTTGAAGATCTCCGGAGGGTGAACGTTTACATGAAGCAAATGCTAAGTCAAAGATGTCGTTGACGTCCTCTCTCGTCATCGAAGCCGCTTTGCCTGCCGGAAGATACCTCCACAAGCCTTGAATCTCTGTCCTTGTTATATCAACTCGGATCCCTTCGCCTCACTTCATGTTGACCCCTTTCTTCTTTAACTTTTTCTTCTTCCTGCTGTTTGTCTTTCTCTGTTTTCTTTCTACAAATGGGAAAAAGAATAGGGAGTACTGTGAAGTGCCTAAGTTTTCCTTGTGAAGAAACAGAAGACAGAAGATAAGATGTATATGAAAGAAAGAACTCTGTATATTGTGATTACTAAATGATCAATACATCAGTCAAGAACATTTCTCTTCTCCTCTCGTTCTATACAATCTTACGAAGTTCTACTGCTCAGAAAAACCAGGGAGAATATAGAGAGAACCAAGAGTTCATCTACATCCTTCTTCATCATTAATGAAGCTTTACATCGAGTTAACAACTTAAACTATCTTCCAAAACTGACTTAACAACTTCAGTTACAAGATTGAACAACAGAATGACTACACTGTTACATTGACACGCGTGCAGCTCCTTGTGCAGCTTATTCGACTTCTGTTTCTGGTTTTAGTCTTCTATATAGCCAGCTTCTTCGTGGATTGCCAACTCAGCTTCTTCACGGATTACCAGCTCAGCTTCTGTTTCTTTTCTTCGACTTCTTCATAGATTGCCAGCTCAGCTTTTCTTTATTTCGAGCTTGCTCAGCTTTTGCTTTAGCTTGTTCAGCTGCTTCTGCTTCAGCTTGTTCAGCTTCTGACTCTGCTTTCTACTTTCATCAGCATCTATAATCTGTGTTTTTGATCTTTGTTCTTTAACATTCCTTTCCTGCTAGAATTTGAAGAGTAATGGAAACTGACAATGGACTTCAATTATAATTGCAGAAACAGGAACATAAAGTGGCCAGAGAGTTCAAAGCCCAAGATCTGCATACAAATTTAGAATGCCAAATAATGTGAATCTAACATACAACTAACAATATCATGATCAGGGGAATGATCTTGATTTTAATGTAAGGGCGACCAAGAAAGACATTTGAATAATTGACAAACAGCTTTTTAGCAACCGTCCTAGCTATCAAAATACGTTCTCTCTAAAACAAAAGAATTTCAAACAGAAAGGAGACTCTACATATGCGTCCTTTGTTTCTGATGTCAAGATGTTCAATCTTTGGCGTCAGAAGTCACATAATTATGGTTGAAATTTTCCTCAAGTTCATAAGGAAATTGCTGTCAAGTGTCAATCCTTCAACAAAACAGGAGTTGGATGGATATAATTCCAGAGTCTCAAGCTGCCTCAACTGTCAAGAACAATAATTATAAATTGCAGCATTCATAAACTGCATCAATTGAAATCTGCTTTAGAAACTGAAAAACTATCCCTAACAAAGGCGTGACAACTCCTGCAAATTGGTGCAACATCATGAGGTCAATTTGTTATCCACTAAATCGATTACTACCAAATCTTTCAGAGTAGTCTCGACGCTAAAACTCTTAAAAAGCAAGAACAACGTCCAGCTCTGCCTTCATTCTGGTGCCAAAACAAACAGTCCATTTACACAATCACTTCATTCTTCTCACATCAAAACTACCTCCACATATAATTCTCTTTGGTTTACATGTCCCAGATTAAAAAGACATCGTTTCTTTCATTGTACATAGCATGCTATAGCATATCTTGCTATTTTGAAAGTCCAGAATGAGCGTCGGCGGAACAAATCCACATTGCATAACGAAAAATTCTAATGCGTGAATGAATAAAACATAAAATCTGAAGTTGATTTTTCCAGACGGGATTGATTTGATGGATATTCTGCCCTCGGTCAAATTCGACACGTAAGTCTCATCAAGAATCCAAAATAGCTAGGGAAACTTGTGAAGAGAAAGTAGTAGTGTATCAAAAATATGTTTTTTTTTTTTTTTTTTTTTTTTTTTTTATGCCTAGGATCCGCCGAGCCCGCCGGGCTTATGCCAGGCAGCCCACAGCCCGTAGAGTGCGTGGTGCACCCCGGACCAAGCGTTAATACCTAGGGGGAGGCTAGCACAGGACCCTACCACCATAACTCCCCACTTAAGATGTGTTAGCAACTACGGAGTTTCGATTTTGAACCTCTGCAATGAAGTGCCTAAAACCGAACCAACTTAGCTGCCCACCGGTGGGTATATCAAAAATAAGTTAATGACTTACCATGAAAAGAATTCTTAAGGGATTGAGATAACTGAAGTACTGAAGTTGGGGTTTCCTTGAAGAGTACAACATGGCTTATTTGAGGCAAATTGTTCTTCCATTTGAGCATCCTCATGGATAAAATGTAATCAAAAGTATCTGCGTAGACAAATAAACATAACCAAATAGATGTCAGGGGAGGAAGCAAATCATCTTCGAACTCAATACTTCGAGAAGATTACAACTCAGATTTGCTAGTGATAGTCGTTATCTAGGATCAGCAATCTTACTTGATGGCTACAACATGTAATGTTTTTAGAAGGCATTCCGATGACTTTTTCGCATTATCAAGAAAGTGATTTTTCCGAAGCATCATGCCATCAGCCCGTAGAGTGCGTGGTGCACCCCGGACCAAGCGTTAATACCTAGGGGGAGGCTAGCACAGGACCCTACCACCATAACTCCCCACTTAAGACGTGTTAGCAGCTACGGAGTTTCGACCTGGAGACCTCTGCAATGAAATGCCCAAAGCCGAACCAACTCAGCTGCCCACCGGTGGGTATATCAAAAATAAGTTAATGACTTACCATGAAAAGAATTCTTAAGGGATTGAGATAACTGAAGTACTGAAGTTGGGGGTTTCCTTGAAGAGTACAACATGGCTTATTTGAGGCAAATTGTTCTTCCATTTGAGCATCCTCATGGATAAAATGTAATCAAAAGTATCTGCGTAGACAAATAAACATAACCAAATAGATGTCAGGGGAGGAAGCAAATCATCTTCGAACTCAATACTTCGAGAAGATTACAACTCAGATTTGCTAGTGATAGTCGTTATCTAGGATCAGCAATCTTACTTGATGGCTACAACATGTAATGTTTTTAGAAGGCATTCCGATGACTTTTTCGCATTATCAAGAAAGTGATTTTTCCGAAGCATCATGCCATCTTCCTCCATTAGCTTTCCCTGGTGCTTGAATCACGCAAGAGAAGGATAACACTACGCTGTTGTCGTGGAAAACGATTAAATTCGACCTAATTATTTTATGCAAAGGGAAAGTAGACAAAAGGAAAATAATCATGATCAACTATAAACATTTTTAGCTAGGGAAAATTTTTAATAATAGAAGAAATTTGTAACTTACTAATTCTATAGAAATATTTGTAATTCTATTGTAGTGCACGCTTGTATATTTTGAAAAAAAAAAAAAAATCGATCACTAACTAATTTATGGGTGCGTTGGAAAAATCATTTTTTAGTTCGTGTTTTACTAACCACACCTGTATCATGATGTCCGCAGAAGAGATGGCTAAAAACAATCGCCGTAGCCAGAGTCCTCGACTTTGATCTTTTCCAGGGTGCTTCGGCCTCGCTCGAAACACCTTCCCCCATCCTTGGTGAAGAGCGTGCCGTCGCCAGAGACGATTCCAGCAGCGACTCGACCGAGAGGGGAACTTCACGGCGTCGCTCACTGTACCTCTTGGAGACAGCCCATGTACAGGGAGCTTCACCAGATTCAAGTACTTTGTGCAACCCGTCCTTCAAAAGCCCCTTTGAACAAGAATCGTGAATGAATAAGCTCTCAGCAATTTTCACCACACAAAAAGACTCACGGTTTGTTCCTGCTTGTCGTGCTTCTTAGAAGCATTATTGGCTGCCGGCGGAGCTGGTTGGACTTATCTGGATTTGACTGCAAAGAACGACGTTGCTGCGCGTCCTGTTCTTGAAGTCGATTTCCTCTGCTTTCTCAACTTTGACGTTACAGGGTGGCACGTACTTGGACTTGGACCTCCTGAACATCAAGACTCGAAGTTTGTCAGATGACTTGAAAAGTGAGATTGAAGGCTGAGGCCGCAAAGTGGTGGGAGATGGAGACAACGACGATGAATAGCGTGATTTGCTTTATTTACCTTCTCTAAGGAAGCGTGAATCGTTCCGGACGGTGTGGCCAAATACCTCTAGCTCGTCCGATACGTTGCATCGCTCAATGCCTTCTTATTGTTTGCACGCCTCGATTCCCGGAGCTCTGCGATATCCGGAAGCTCATGCGAGATTGATTCCCATTATCTCATTGAATGTTCGAAATTAGACGGATGTGGAAAACTTACTGAGGCAAGCACTCAAACGATCCTCCGCCCAAATATCTGGCTTTCGTCACTCCCCGAACAACAGGGATCTTCAAGCACTCGTCAACCAACACTTCTTGCAGGTTATTGAAGCACGAGAGGTCTGGTAATGTTTCAATGGATGGGCACCCCACGAAACTTAACCTTGTCAAGTTTGTCAATCTCTCAAGACCTCCAATTTCGAGTAGACTGTGGCATCCAGAAAAATCTAATACCTTCAGATGTGTTAATTGCGAAACGTCCACTCTTACAAGGGATTCACATTCTAGTACACTTAGATCTTCCAAGTTTTTCAATTTTTCAGGGCCTGGAAATTGATCACCATTCGATATTGGACCAATTTCCTGATCAATTTCCTGTAAACGCAAGATTTTCAAAGATTCTAGATGTTCAAGGCCATCAAGGTTGGACAATTTCCTGCATTTAACTGCAGTAAGTCTTGCTAAGGATCTTAATCCCTCTAGACTCCTGATCTCTTTCAGCTCTCAGCATGAATCAAGATATAATTCTGACAAGAATTCCAACCTTGACAAACTCGGTAACTCTTTCAACTTACGACAATTGTGGACAGAAAGTTCCGATAGTCCTGAGGGAAGCTCCGGCACGGATTCCAACAATGGGCAATCCACAACAGTAAGCTTTTTTAGATGGATTAAATGAGAAAGTTGAGGAAATGTGTGATGCTGACCAGTGACTTCCAAAACCGTTAAAGAAGTAGGAAGCTTTGGCAGTGATTGAAGCATCTGACAATCGTCTAATTCAAGTTTCTCAAGATGAGAAAGCTTATCGAATGTGCCATGGAAGCCAAAAACTCCTGTCCCTTTAAATCGAAGGATTTTTAGTGAAGACAACCCATCTATATGAATTTCCCCTCCTAGACTTTTGCAACCAGTGGCATCTAATTCTTCAAGGTTGCCCAATTTGCTGATAGTATTAGGTAAATTGCTCAATTTATTACTAAAAGCAATATGCAAAAATTTCAAATTTTTCAAATCCCCAATGGATTCAAGTAATTTGCAAATGCCTGCATCAAACGAGATCAATTTACTCAACCGGTGGAACTTCCTATCGTCAGTGATATGATAATGAGGGTAATTAAATCCACATGACAAGCGCTCTAATTTCACGAGGTATCCAATACTCTCTGGAAGTTTGCATAACTTGGGGCAAAAACTCAAGTCAAGGGTCGACAAATTTACTAGATGCCTAATTGAATCGGGAAGTCCAACCAATGATTTGCAACCAGCAGCATAAAGCACCTCTAGCTTCCTCAAAGAACCTATACATGGAGGAATTTCCACTATAGCAGTCTCGCTTATGTCAAGTTCCTTCAGTTTTTCCAACTTGCACATTTCTTGGGGTAGCTCTCGGAGTTCATCACATTCTTGCAAGTCCAAAAATATGAGGCTCTTGGCTGCTCCAATAGAAGGGTCAATTTGCTTCAAATTCCTACAATCCTTAAGTCGAAATATCTCTAGATTTTGAAAGGCTGATAGATTGGGAGTAACTTTTAAACAACGGCAATGTGTAAGATCTAGAACTTTCAAGTGCTTCGCCATCTGTGAAATAAAATGATTGATAAATTTTCGCTAAGAATAAAGCACTAGAAACAAAGGACAAAACAAAATGATCTTCTGACCTTAAGATGACTCCAACCTTCCCAAAGCTCTGAAATGTCACTTCCAAATAAATCCAGTATGACTAATTTCTCTAGACAAAAATTAGTGGCCACGAACGTAGGACATCCCCTCCACATTAGCCATCGTAACTCAAGAAGCAAGCTTCTGGAATCTCCAATGAGTTTTGCACCACATACCATAAGGAACCTTAAGTTCGGTAGCGTCCCAAATTGTTCAGTTGTGAATTCCCTTTTCCATCCTAACGAAGTAAAGAAAATATCCCAGTTCGTCCAGTGTTTGTCAAGACAGAGGGCTCGAACTCGACCCTTTTGAATTCCCTCCATAAATGTTGCATCAAATCAGCTAACAGTGAACCCATATATATATCACTTTGCCTTCATTCCATAGTGGTAACGTTGACACTCAAGTCAGACCACATTTTTATCATATATGTGATTATTTGTTTTTCTATGATGAAATTATTCCAATCTTTTGTCTTACCCAAAAAAAAAAAAAAAAAAATTATTCCAATCTTTTGCTTATGCTATTTGCTCCTTTTTCTTTTTCCTTCTTATATCCGATTAGAGGATCAGCGCAATCGGTCAATTCAAGGGGGGAAAAACGCGATATTGACACCAAGTGCACAAGTAACCACTAAGTAGTAGAGACTTTATTGTTTAAACCTGAAGATTTCTTCTTTTTCCTTTTTTCCAACTCGATGGAAATATCTACCATGTACAAATGCTTCCTAATCATATCGAGGAAATAATATTAACAGAGTAATTTCAGCTGTGAGGTCTAACAATTCATTCCAATCAAGAAAATTCATGTCAAAAGAGAGTAAAAGAATGATAAAGGTGACAATTACCTTATTTCTCTCAAGTACTTCCAAGGCTTCCTCATGCACCCATAGCCTACTTCGCTTCATAGGCATGTTGTAATCTTCTTGACGAACAATGTCCCTACCAAGGTCTCTCAGTTGATCATGCATTTGCACCTTTCCATCATCTCCAATTTTTATTAGCGACATAAAACTCAATGTTTCAATCCCCAACTTTGGATAAAGTTTACAAGCATCCCACATGTAGGATGCATATCTTAAATCCGCTCCAATGAAGAAGCAAGCAATATCCAAAAATATATGCTTTTCCTCATAGTTTAATGCATCGTAACTTATTTTCAGCGTTTTTTGCACTCGCTCATGTGGTACATCCTTTAACTTCTTTAAGGCATCTTGCCAATATTCTTCGTCCCGCCCACATAGATTCGAACCTATAACCTCAAGAGCTAACGGAAGCCCTCTAATAGTGGACACGACATCACAAGAGAGAGGCTCAAATTCACACGGAGGAGAGTCCTTCCTAAAGGCATGTCGACTAAACAAGATCAAGGACTCATCATCAGCTATTTCCTTGAGTGCATACTTGCATTTCACCTCAGCTTGATCAAGAACGGAACTTATCCTTGTGGTGATTATTATCTTACTTCCCATCCCAAACCAGTCGCGTTTCCCAACCAAAGCTTTAACCTGATCATTATTATCCACATCATCTAGAAGAATTAGGACTTTCTTACGTTTAAATCTAGATGCTATGATCCCGATTCCTTCATCCGTATTAGACACTAGATCATTCTCTTTTAGTATATCAAATATTAATTGTTCCTGCAAATGTGCGATGCCCTTGCTTCGCGAGGATTCTCGAATATCTGCAATAAAACTATGATCCTGAAATTGGTCGGAAAGCTTATTGTAGACAACCTTGGCTAAAGTTGTCTTACCGATACCCCCCATTCCATGAATACCGACAACTTGGGTAGCACTAGGGTTATCATTCAGCAATCTCAAAATATCCTCCACGGCATTTTCAATTCCGACGAGTTGTTCTGGAACAACCAGCTGGAAGGTCTTCTTTAACTCTCTCAATACTTTTCTGATGACCATCTCCACCAATTCTCCTTCATGGCTGTTTATAAAGCATTCGAACTAAAATGCATTAGAAGAACAATCATATATGTAATATCTTATCATTACAACACTGCAGCATGTAGGAGTGAAAAAAAAAAAGCAAGCGCAAGTAGAGAAACACACGAATGCATGGCCTCCTCTACAAGCAAGATCCTGTTGAGAGAAAGTAAACGAGGCTTGGATGGAAAATTAAGTACCCATCAGCAGTTTTCTTCGGTTCCCATCCCTTTACGGAAGCCACTTCTTGAAGTGCTTGTTTCCATTTCGCAACATCTTCCTTCACATAATTACTACTTAAACGGGAGAAAGTCTTTCCAAAGCTCCCTTTTTGGTCTCGCACATGGGTCGGTTCAACATGGTAAAATATGGGCAAGACAACGTGCCCGCTTTTGATGCACTCTGTCATCTCAACGAGCTCTTGAAGGCACCATTTGCTCGAAGTGTAGTTCGGAGAGAGAATCGGGATCGAGATCTTACTATTCTTAATGGCTTGGCAAAGGTTGGTGCCGATCTTCTCACCTTCAGGAAGCTCATTGTTGTCTCTAAATACACAAATTCCAGCCTTGACGAGGCCGTTGTAGAGGTGATCCGTGAAGGTCTTGCGAGTATCATCGCCGTGAAAGCTCAAGAACACATCGTAGCTGTTACTTTCCGCCGAAGCGGTGGACGAACTAGACGCGCCGGTATCGTCTGCCTTTCGATGTGTGCTCTTCTTGTTGCTCTTGACAAAATTGCGTGCGAACACAGAAAGAAGAACCGACGCAACCGACACCGCAAAAGAAAGCCCAAGCACTAGGTCACGTTTCATTTTTATTTCTTCAAATAACTCACGAACCGAGTCGCTCTGTGAATACGAAAGAACAAAAACATGCCTATATTCGTGTTGCCCAACAGGATGAACCAGTAGGCAAATTATAAGAAGACCATAACAAGATGACCTCGATCGAAAAAGCACACAGGCCAGTACAATTTGTAGAGCCGAGAGAGGAACCTTTTTACTGTGACAGTCTTCACCGCCGTCGGCTCCAGACCCTAAATATCTTTTGGACTAGCGCGTCTGCTTTGCAAAAGTGAGTTCCAGCTGTTGATGTTCCGAGTTCTTCTAGTCTCGGCCAGAGAAAATATGAGGTAGCCTCGAATTGTCATGTCATCGCGGTCTCTCACTATTCAAATTCTGACACCTAAACCGAAAAAGCAAAACAAAAAATTGAAAAATAAAAAGTCGCGATTAAAAGTGGGGTCCCTTGCCCTTGCTGCTGTCGTTACTTTCTATCCTCTGACCTGCATTTTTCTTCCTCTTAGCTGTAAAGCTCATGGTCATCGACTCATCGGGAAGGAGAAAAGGGTTCAGCCTCGACGAAATGTCCGCTCCACGGTACAGAGTAAATAATTTCTCGACTGCCTTCAGAATTCACCTATATTTTAAGCAAACGCAACAAACATTATTCCCCAAATTAATGTTTGAACGATTTCGATCCGCACGTAAGACAAACAAAAAACCTCAATTTCATGGCAAACTCAGCAACTTTACGGTGCCGCTAGGCTAACAGTCGATAACAGTGAACTTTTGCTGCCATGTGTCGCAAATTCAGCGAGAGCGGCAACCGAAAGGTCAAGTTTTGTCTTTTGTCTTGTTTTAGTTTGTATTTTTTCTGCTTAAAAATTTGGGAAATGTGAAGACGGTGCCACCCCCATCACAAATTTTCTCAAGGAAACCGAATTCCTGAGAGAACCGTGGATCCCATTTGGTGGATCCTACCAAGTGGAATTCGATAAATAAAAAAATCAAATAAAAAACTAGAAAAAGGTACTTATTAGAAACATCATCTATATAAAATATCTTTCCATAAAATAAATATTGGATTTCTATTAACAACACCTTCATGATTAAACATTTTTCACATTTGCAATTTTGAATGAAAATATTCGTTAATGAACACAATAAATACAATTATCAAAATAAAGAGTTGAATACGTAATTTACACAGCTTAAAGCCATCGCGGACCAAGTTATGCGAAGTTAACTCAATAATTGAAATTAGGATCATCTTGTGACTAATTAAAAATGAATTTTATATTACAAATTTAAATATATTGAATTTGTCTAATTAAAATTTTTCACCTCAATGCTTTTTTCTTTTGTACAACCCCATTTTTTTACCATACTAGCTAACTTTCAAATTTTCACTTATTCGGTAATTCTTTGAAAACTCATCAAATTAAGTTAATGTATGGCTCGGGACGATAGTTGAAGAACCTAGGAGCTTTGACAGTAGGTGCCATTGGAGTTGGAGGAAAAGAGAGAACTATGGTAGAAATCGGGAGAATTACCAAAAAAGTCCTAAACCTATTGCATTGTCTTCGGTCTCAAACTTTTTTTTTTTGCCAATTTAGTCTAAACCTTTTATAATGTGTCAATTCGATCCTTAGGCCAAAATTGGCCACGGAGCCGACATGGGACGCCGCCAACAAACAATTTTTTAAATTTTTTTGAATTTTTTAATTCTTTTCGATTTTTTTTTTTTTTTACCTCATTCTTCTTCCTCCGGCGGCGAGGCCGACCTCGCCGGCCACCGGCGAGGCTCGCCCCGCCGGCCACCGGTGAAGGCGAGCCTCGCCCGGCCGACGCGCGAGGCCGTCGCCCGGCCCAAGGCGAGGCTCGGCCTCGCCCGGCCATGGCGAGGTTGAGCCTCGCGGATCCGGCGACGGCGGCCTCGTCGTCGCCGGGCGAGGCTCGCCTTCGCTAGTGGCAAGCGAGGGCGAACCTCGCCTAGCGGACGAGGCGGCGTCGCCCAGCCCAAGGCGAGGCTCGGTCTCGCCCGGCCATGGCGGCGAGCCTCGCCAGATCTGGCGACGGCGGCCTCGCCGCCACTAGCGAGGCCGTAACCGGATCGGCGAGGCTCGCCCGCCATGGCCGGGCGAGGCCAAGCCTCGTCTTGGCCGGGCGACGGCGGCCGACGCCGTCGGCCGGGCGAGGCTCGCCTTCGCCGGTGGCGGCGGGGGTGAGCCTCGCCGTGGCCAACGAGGTCGCCTCGCCGGCCCTCACCTCGGCGGCCGGCCAAAGGAAGAAGAAGAAGGTAAAAAATTAAAAATATCAAAAAATTTAAAAATTTAAAAAATTATTAAAAAATTGTTCACCGGGCTAGCTCTCCGCGTGTCTCGGCCCACGTCCTCCGGCCGGCCAATTTTGGCGGAAGGACCGAATTAGCACATTTATAAAAGGTTTAGGACTAAATTGGCAAAAAAAAAGTTTAGGACCGAATTGCACACCAATGCAATAGGTTTAGGACTTTTTTGGTAATTCTCCCGTAGAAATTTGGAATTTGAAACGAGAAAAATTTGGGAGCAAAGGTTGAAGACGACGGAGTATACAAAAGATGAAGATGGAAAGGTGAAATCCATGCTCTGATGTCGAGGATGCGGCTTTTGCTCGCCGGAATGTATTAACTAGGATCCCTTCACTCATTTCATGATCACCCCTTTCTTTTTCAATTTTTTTTTTTCTTCCTGCTGTTTGTCTATGTCTGTTCTTGTTCTGTTGCAACAAATGGGAAAAAGAAAAGAGAATGCTGTAAAAGCGCCCCTGTTTTCCTTTCCTGCAGAATTGGAAGAGTAATGGACACTGACTATGGAGTTCAATTTTGATTCCATAAACAGAACCTATATTAGCCATGGAGGTCAAAACTCAAGATCCGCATACAAGTTAAGAACACCAAATAATGCAAATCGAATATAGTACATTGTGCTTCTGTACTAAATTAACTAATGCTAACAATCTTGCGATCGGGGTGAACGAATTTGATATTACCATAAGGGCAACCAGAAAAAGACATTTGAATCATCAACAAATAGCTTTTTGGCATCTAGTCAGCAACTGTCCTAGCTATCAAAATATGTTCTCTCCGGGACAAAAGAGTATTGAATGGAAATCAATGAATGTCGACTTAGTTCATGCCAAATCGTGAGGCTCCGCATGTAAGCTCTCTATTTCTAATGTTAGAATGTTCATAAGGAAATTGCTCGTCAAGTGTTAAATCCTTCACTAAATCAGGAGTTGGATGGATGTAATTCCATAGTCTCAAGCTGCCCAAACTACTTTTTTCTCTCTCGAAAATGCAGAGTACTTTCCTCTCGACTTGCAGAGTTCTTTACCCAAGGCTACTCATGGCTCTTAAAACCCTAACCCCAAATTCCATCCCCACTTTTCATCTAATTCTCATCCATGGCGGTCTTCCTCTGCTCTCATCCAAATTACTGTGTTCGTGACTGTCGCGATCCTTTCCGAAATTGATGGTGGGCCCGAATTTGAAGCAGATGTTCTCCTTCGTGTCTCCGTCTTCATTCCCAATTTGGTTCGCTTCACTGTAGGTTTATTTTCCCCTATTTTCTTCTAACTCCTGAGTCGTTCGACAACAACTCCTTTTCATGTGGGGCCTTGGTATATCTACGCCTTTAGCTGACTGTATATCTCAGTGCAATCCAAGTTAGCTTGGCCCTGCTTTATTAAATTGCTAATCTCGTCTGAGAAATGAACATGGAAGAACATAGTGACTCTGACCGCCTAGTTGCTCTCTGTTCACGTTTGGGTCGACTTACAATAGAGAAGGAAATAGAATTATGGGATGAAGAACCCTCACCTGCAAAATTGGTGGAATGTAGCTTAATCTTGGTGTGCAGAATTCTGTCAAACCCTATTGTAAACTTCCCTGTGTTCCAGAGTACAATTAAGAAAGCATGGAGGATTGACCGAGTTGAAATTTCACAACGTGAAGATGGCTTCTACGTAGCTAAATTCTATTATATTGCTGATAAACAACGTGTCCTTGAGGGAGGTCCTTGGCTTTTTTCGGGTCACCTCCTAATCTTAAAGCCATGGCAGTCTAATACTCCCTTGCATTGTTATGATTTCTCAAGTTGTGCTTTCTGGGTACAAATATTTGGTCTGCCTTTGGAATGAACTACTGAAAAGATGATTATCAATGTCGTGCAAGATATTGGTCAGGTAATCAAAGTGCGAGTTGATACTAAAGAGGGCATGATTTCGCAGATCGCTAGGGCAAAGATTGAACTGAAACTACAGGAACCCTTAAGGACAAGTAAACTGATTTGTATAGAGGGAAAATTATTATGGATTGACTTTCACTATGAGCGACTTTCCCATTTCTGTTACTCTTGCGAAAGGTTGGGCCACTATGCTATGTATTGCAAAGAGATCCCCTATGATGAGTAAAAATTTGAAGGTAGGGATACTATGGCCTATGGTCCATGGCTTAAAGCTGAAGTTAAAGCAACTAGTCCTTACTGGCAAACTTTTTATAACCCTTCGACTTCCGGATCGCCCGAAGAAAGCATACCCGAGACGCCTCCTTCCCAACTTCCGATTATCCCTCTTTTGCCCCCACCAATAGCTACCTTTTTGCCGCAACAGAGGCGGACCAGCACTTTCTTCGATCATGGAGTTAAAGCACCTACACAACAGAAAAATCCAGAGCCGATCATGGAAGGGACACATCTTCATACATCACTCATTCCTGCAACAGCTAAAATGAAAGGAATTCAATCATCACTTATGGATTTCAAACAAGTCAAGAAAACAAAGAGTTCCAAACTACCACCAAAGGTGGGTGTGGCTAAAAAACATAAACGCTATTCGCCATATGACACTAAGGGTGTCATTCTGCATGAGCTGGATGATGAACAATTACTGGATACCCTTGTGCGCGAAGCAGGGGAAGCTGACATTTGAGCTTTGGTGGTTGGCCCTCAATAGCCACCGAGTGATAAATAAAGATCATAAGCTGGAATTGTCAGGGGTTGGGTAATCCCCTGACAATTCGCGCTCTACGGGCCCTCATGGTCTAGGAACAGCCCCACTTGGTGTTTTTAATGGAAACGAAGAACCAGAATGCAGTACTTCTCCAACTCCAACAGCGATTGAAATTCCCTAATTGTCTTATTGAAGATCCTATTGGATTAGCTGGCGGCCTGATGGTTTTTTAGACTGATAGGGTCTCTCTAACTATGGAGCAACAGACGGCAAATTTCATGGATATGGTATGCACCGATTTGGCCAATGGACAGTCTATGCGTCTCACATGTCTTCATGCGCTGGCTGTTTACTCTCTAAGACAACATCTATGGAAAGAATTATGTCACATCAATTTTAATAATGCTTTACCATGGGCTTGCATTGGGGATTTCAATGAAATCCTTAACTATTGGGAGAAGGATGGAAAGAGACCGCCGGACTACTATCGTATGCAATCTTTTCGAGACTTTCTAAATACTTGCCACCTTATGGATGTAGATAGTAAGGGCTGCGCCTTTACTGCCTTTACTTGGATCAATAACCAGGAGGGTGAGGAGCTAGTTAAAGAAAAACTAGATTGGGTTATTTGTACAATTGGCTGGCGTCTAACATTTCCTGAAGCTGAAGTTTATGCTCTACCGATGCTAGGATCTAACCACATCCCCATCTTGTTGTACAATGATGCTAAGGCTGTTAAGAGGAAGCGGGATTTCATATTTTCAGGCCTTTTGGATAAATGACACTGAATGCAAATCAGTTATTGCTCATTCTTGGCTTTCCTACCTAGGTCAATCCACTCTATCTCTTCTAAACTACAATATGTTTCAGCAGCTCTAGCATCTTGGAGTCATCGTAAATTTCCTAGGGGTAACCAGAAGATCAGCATTTTGACTCAGCAACTCCAAGTCATCTCTAATCAATCTCGCAGGAACTATGATTCAACGGAGGTTAAACGAATTCAAACTGAAATCCAGACTCTGTGGCAGCAAGAAGAGCAATATTGGGCGATGAAATCCCGTGTTAGTTGGCTTAAATGAGGGGACAAGAACACAAAATTCTTCCATAGCACTACTATTCAGAGGAGACACCGCAATCGAATCACTATGCTACAGGATGAAGATCTTACTTAGGTCCGCGATCAAGAAAGATTGAAGAATATGACTAACCTTTTCTTCCAAAGGTTATATACCTCGACAAGTCACTGAGATTATCGACCAATCCTAATGCAATGTCCCACAAGAAGAAGAGGATATGAACATGGCCCTTATAGCTTATGTTACCCGAGAAGAAGTAAAACAAGTTGTATTTCAGTTGGGTTCAACAAAAGCGCCAAGACCTGATGGCCTAAATGAGATATTCTACCAGCATCATTGGGATATTCTTCAAGAAGACATCTTTACTTCGGTACATGACTTCTTTCTCTCTGGTGCTATGCGTCTTGAACTTAACCGAACTTCCATATCTTTGATTCCCAAAACACCGAACCCAGAATGACTAGATCAATTCCGCCCAATTAGTCTTTGCAACTTTATTTACAAAATTATCTCAAAGATTCTGGCGAACCGCTTGAAACCTATCCTACCTGATTTAATTTCTATTGAGCAATCTGCCTTTGTGAGTGGTAGACAAATTCAAGACAACATCTTAGTTGTTCAAGAGGTCTTGCATCAGCTTAGAATTCGGAAGCCAAAGAAATCCTTTCAGGCCATTCTGAAACTGGACATGCAGAAGGCATATGACCGCGTTGAATGGGACTTTCTTCGGGATTATCTCCTACATCTGGGCTTTCACTCACAATGGGTTAAGTGGATAATGCAATGTATTACCACTACTTCTCTCAGTGTTAAATTTAATGGTGAAAATCTTAATTATTTTAACCCATCAAGAGGCCTCAAACAAGGTGACCCTATTTCTCATTATCTTTTCATCCTAGTGGTGGATGTGCTGTTAACACTTATTCATCGAGCGGTGGACTTGAATAATCTTCACAAAGCATTACTTTAAACAGGTGGTGTCCGACTCTCTCCCATATATTTTTTGATGATGATGCTATCTTTTTCCTTGACGGGAAAATTTAGGAATGTTAGAATTTGGCCAACATTCTGAATCAATATTGCCTAGCAACGGGTCAGGCGGTAAACAGGAATAAATTTGGTATCTACTTCAGTAAAACCTACCCTGCTCGCTTTAGGAAAACCTAGCTCGAGAACTCAGGGTACCTGTGTTAATGAAGATTGGCAAATACCTTGGGATTCCCTCGGATTAGGGTAAATCAAAAAAGGAGATGTTCGCCTGGCTGTTGAGTCGAGTCAATTCAAAACTTGAAGGCTGGGAAGAGCAATTTCTATCTAAAGGGGGTAACGAGACACTCATTAAAATGGTAATACAGGCAATCCCTCAATATGCAATGTTTATTTTCAAAATTCCTATGTCCTTATGTACATCTATAGAGAAGAAAGTTGCTAGATTTTGGTGGCAGAACAATCATCATCACTGTGGCATCTATTGGAAACGATGGGATGTACTTAAGGCTAGGAAAGATTTAGGAGGCATTGGTTTTTGTGACCTAATCACATTTAATAGAGCACTTCTAGGAAAACAGGCGTGACATCTCCTACAAAACCCGTCATCTTTATGGAGTCAACTCTTTAAGGGTCTATACCATCACTCCACAGAGTTTTGGCATGCTAACAAAGGGTCGAGACCCTATTGGGGATGGCTGAGTCTACTAAGTGGTTGAGATTCAATTATGCAAAATCTACAATGGTCGGTTAGAGATGGGAAACGGATCTCAATCCGTGATGATAAGTGGCTAAATATTGGTCCTATTGGCGGTCTGCACCACGAGGAGAACCACTAAGGGTTGCTGATCTTATTAATTCGGAGAGCAACCACTGGAATGAGCCCCTACTGCGTAGAAGCTTTGCTGATCAAATAGTTGAAGAAAGTCTGACAATCCCCATCTGAATAGATTGTACAGAGGATAGACTTATTTGGAAAGGATCTCAGAATGGTTATTATACTGTCAAGAATGGCTACCATTCCCTACGATCTACTGCAGATGTCAAGGTACAAAATATTGCATCCTCCTCTTACCACCCACCCCGACAGCTTTGGGACAAGATTTGGCAAATGAAACCCCCCCGGAAGATACGAGTCTTTATGTGGTCCTTATGCCACAACGCTCTATCAACAAAGGACAATCTTTATCGCAGGAAAATAATCACCGATCCTACGTGCCAGATTTGTCATCATCACACCCCGAGACTACGGAACATATCTTTCTGCATTGCCCATGGACGCGCAAGATTTGGTCTCATTCAGCAGTTAAACTAAATCCAACAGACTATGACACAAATCGCATGGATGCTTGGTTAGCAGATTTTATATGCAAAAAGAAGGCCATACTTGATTTGGAAACCCCGGCGCATATCCTCTGGCTCCTCCGGCACCTCTGGAAATCCCGAAACCTTTTTGTATTTCACAGGGCTGTTCCTGATCCACAACAGGTCATTTTGGTGGCTTTTGCATCTGCCTAATCTGCTCGTCGATCCCATGAAGTGTGGACGCGCTCTTCCCCTAACCTCCTCACCTCAAAGCGCCTATGGAAGCCTCTGGATCCTGCCGAGATAAAGATTAATATAGATGGAGCCTTTTCTTCTACATCAAAGGAGGGATGTGTGGCTTCTATTTGGCGTGATCACTCTGGTCGACTAATCAATGGATCTACACAGATTGTTCCAGCAACTACGGCGTTGCAAGTAGAAGCTCAAGCCCTTACCATCACCATACACGATTTGCTACAAAAGAAAATGGAAAGGAAGCAACTCACTGTGGACTCTGACTGCTGGGTGCTTGTCCATGCTGTGCGAAATCCATGCTCGACGCCATGGGAAGCTCGCTCTCTCATCTCCGAAGCTGCGGCACTCATCCCCTACTTCAGGAGGGAAGCTAATAGAGTAGCCCACTGGGCTGCCAAGGCCCATGAACACCGAAGTCTGGCCCATAATTGGAACCTTTCTCCTCCACCGCCCCTGTTGGATTTGCTTTGTACTGACATTATGCCCTATGGTGGCACTTTTGGTTGATATCAATACTACGGTCCTCTGTTTTCATCAAAAAAAAAAAAAAAAAAAAAACTGCCCAAACTGTCGAGAACGATAATTATAAGTTGCATCCTCCACAAACCGCATCAATTCAAATAGCTGCTTCAAAAGCTGAAAAACCATCCCTAAGAAAGCCATTAACAGCACGTGTAAATTGGTGCAACATCATGAGATCAACTTGTCATCCCCTGAATCGATTAGTTTCAAATCATGCCACAAGGTTCCATTGAGGAATCTCCGTCTTTCAGAGTAGTCTTGACACCAAAACTATCACAAAGCAAGAGCAACGTCCTGCTCTGCCCTCATTCCAAGGCCAAAACAAACAGTTCTAATCGATGCGGCAAGTTGCCATTGAGGAATCTCCGTCTTTCAAAGTAGTCTTGACACCAAAACTTTTACAAAGCAAGAACAACGTCCAGCTCTGCTCTCATTCCGAGGCCAAAACAAACAGTCCGTCCACATAGTCACTTCATTTTTAATCTCACATCAGAACCACCTCCACATATGGTTCTCTTTGGTTCATATGTCCCAGATTAAAATGACATCGTTTCTTTACCATATATAGCACGCTATACTATAACTTGCTATTTTGATGGTCCAGAACAAGCATCAGTGGAACAAACCCAACTTGCATAGCGTAAAATTTCTAATGCTTGAACGAAAACAACATAAATTCAGAAGATGATTTTTCCAGACATAATGAATTTGATCGAAATTCTGCCCACGGTCAAATTCGACAAGTAGTTCTCATCAAGAATCCAAAATGACCAGGGAATCTTGTAAAAAAAGTACAGCATTGTATCAAAGACATTTTAAGGATGTACCGCAAAGAATTATTAAGGGAATAAGATAACTGAAGTTGAGGGGTTTCCCAAAATGTACACGTGGCTTATTTGAAGCAACCGCTCTTGCAGTTGAGCATCCTCATTGATAACGTGAAATCGAAAGTACCTGCATAGGCGAATAAACATAACCAAATAAACGTCAAGGGAGGAAGCAAGTCATTCTTCAATGCCAATACTTCCAGAAAACTAAAACTCAGATTTGCTCGTGATCGTCATTAATAGCTTATCCAGGATGAGCAATCTTACTCGATATTTATGACATTTTGGGTACTTAGAAGGCATTCTTATGACTGTTGGCATTATCAAGAGAGTGATTTCTCCTAAGCATCATGTCATACTCCTGCATGAGCTTCCCGTTCCTCAAATCACGTAAGAGAAGGAAAACAATACCCTAATGTCATGAAAAATGATTAAATGACCTAATTATTTTATGTAAAGGAAAGGGAGACAAAAAGAAAATAATCCATCTTTTTATTTAGTGATTAACTATCAAACCTCCTCCTTCGTATATCACTAATATCAAATGGTTAATACTTTAACTATAGAAAATTTTTAGTTGGCGAAAATATTTAATAATGGCAGAATTTCATAACATACTAATTTATTGACATATTTGTAGATCTATTGATGAGCTACAATAGTACAATTAGAAAAAAAAAATTGGTCGCTAACTAATTTAAGGGGACGCGGTTAGTATTTTGCTAAGCACACCTATAAAATTTGAAAAAAGTTCGATAATTTACTAATTTAGAACCTTGGTAAATCCTTCTACTTTTCCTTGTAAATGTATTTTTTTTTTCAATATCCAGGATCCGCCAGAGCCCCTATTCGCTTACGCTATTCGAGTTCACACAACCCTTCGATGCCTGGTGGCATCCGTCAAGTCTCGCCGCAAGCCGCTATTTAGACGTTAGTACCTGGAGGGAGGTTAGCATAGGACCCTACCACCATGGCCCTCCACTTAAAACATGTATTGACAATGCAGGAGTTCGAACTCACGACCTCAGCGATGAAGAAGAGAACGCTCAACCAACGCAGCTGCCCACCGGTGGGTTTGTAAATATATTGTTGACTCCTCCAGCGACCCAAAGCATGATAACCCTGAAGAATCGTGTCAACTTTCACGACCAGCGTCTCTATTCCTTGAACTACTCAAAAGACAAAAGTAGACTAGTGGGCTATCAAGGAAAATGGTAACGTTTCAATTTTTATGCACCCCTCCATATCCAATTCTTTCAAGTTTTTCAATCTCTCTAGACCTTTAATTTCCACTAGATTGGAGCATCCGCTGAGGCTTAATAGCTTCAGATGTGTTAATTGCAAAAGGTCTAATCTTATAAGGTACAAACATAACCTTACCTTCAGCTCTTCCAAGTTTTTCAAATTTTCAAGGTCTCGAACTAGATCACCATTGAATGATGGAGCATCTAGGTTACGGATCTTCAAGGATTTCAAGGATTTCAACGACTCTAAATGTTCAAGGCCGTCAAGATAGGACAACTTCCAATAATCCAAATGCATTTAATTTTGCCAAGGATTTTAATGCTTTCAAACCCTTGATTTATTTCAACTCTTTGCATGATTTGAGGTCTAATTCTGACTAGAATTTTAAACTTGACAAACTCAGTAATTCTTTCAACTCATCGCAATAGTGGACTTGAAGCTTCAATAATCTTGAGGGAAGCTCTAGTAGGGATTCCAACAATTGGCAATTCACAACAAATAGCTCTTTTAGGTGGGTTAGATGAGTAACTTGAGGTAATGTGCTGCCACACCCCGAACCCCGGGCATGCGCACATCCCTCGGCAGTCGACTAAAAATGCAACGTCCCAGGACACGTCGCCAACCCTTTCTTTTTATCTTTCAATTAAGCATATGCGGAAGCAAATTAAATAAACACTCGGCCAATCATCAAACACAAGGATAGTAAAACATGCTTACGCTTTTTCACAAAACACACTTTATATACATATCAGGTTAACCTAAGGGTTCATATTTACAAGTCTATATCCAAAAAGAAAACCCTAGGCCACCTATGCTTTGAACCCTTCCGCCTCGGGCTCCGGGTTCTCCACGACACCATCTGGGATGTCGATGTCCGTAGGGTGAGCTACCTCCCCATCCTCGGTTTCGACGGTAGGCCCGTCAAAACCCTGCAGGGGACCCTCCCGAGCCCCGTTACGCTCGTTGATGAACCACGCTTTCAAGCGTTGAGGCACCAAGTGAGGTAGGCACTCATTGATCCAAATAGTGGTCACCACTAGCTCACTGGTCTGGGTGGTCCCGGGAATAGGGAAATAGGAGGGCTCATGGTCCATCTCCCTCGGCACCCCAAAACGAACAAGACGCATCTCCATGCTAAGGACCTGAAAATATTTAACCACGATGGGGTGAGATTAATCTCAATGAGTCAAAACCCTAAACCCCAATTAGGACGCAAATTTGCCTCAAAGGCAGTCCTAAACATGCACCATATAGAACTTACCTTGCCTTGGCTCATCCCTACACGTTAGCTCATCACACATGCTAATATCAATGCAGCAAGCGTAATTTAATAGCCGGAACACATCATTTCATTCTCAAACAATCATATGGGTCCCGACTATAAGGTAAAATCGTTATAACACGTCCCATACCGTGCCACACAATTTTATCCCATAATCAGACGCAACTATCACAACCACTCAGGCGTGTTCCAGTTATTACGACCCAACGGTCACGGCTAACTCAACAATAGGCGGTCATCCAGTGTAACCGGGTATCATCCCGCTTCGTTGGGTACCGCAACGTCCAGCACTGCACGCCTAGACGGCATTCCATAAAGGAGTATCGCCTCAGCCTCCACCGCGACCGGCATCCGTTGACGTGGGGCATCCGAACTTAATTAGGCATCGCCTCCCTGACTCTCATCGGGTGACGGGTTCCAATAGTGACCACAAGTACATCCATACTTGGTCAAGAACACCGTGCTTTGCATCCAAATACCTTATATTTAAATAATGAACTTGACACATTTTCTCCGTATTAAAAATCTCGATAAAATAATCGTGCATGGTCACATATTTAAATCGAACCATTAAACGTGGTATGCTCCCATTTCAAAATCCCATGATTTTATATAGTACATAAAAATTTTGGCGTCAAAAACTGACACCCAGTATTTTTTAATTTAAATATCATAAAATCAAATTTTGCAATAATAATTAATAATTACCACCAAACACTCAATTGCACATATAAGCAATCAATTTCACATAGAAATTCAACCACGAGAAAGAGCGTAAAATTCTGAAAAATGGCTAATACGTTACAGTTTTTCGCTAATTACGATTAATTAAATAAATTACAATTAATTAAATTAATCCAATTTAATTAACCTAACTATGATTAAATAATCTAACCATGGTTAAATATCCTAACCATGGTTAACTAATCTAACCCAGGTTAACTAATTTAACCTAGGGTAGACTAACCTAACTAACTAACCAACCTAACTAACTAGCTAACCTAACCAAACTAACCTAACTAAACTAGTTCATCTAACTAAACTAATTAGCACTAATCTAACCCCTAAGCGCAATTAACTACCTAATCAAGGATTAGGGAGTTAACTCACTGGATTAAGACGACGGCGGGTTCACGGTAATGGCAACGCAATGGCAGTGAGGACTTGAGACTACTTCGTCTCCAACGGAGCTTAAACGGCGGCTGAAAACAGTAAGGGGCTCACGGCTTGGGGCTAGAATCCGATTATGTTCGGGCTAGTCTCGGCTTAGTGGGTTGGTGGCGAACGGTCAAGCGAATGTGGCTCGGGGTGAGCTGGAGGCGTGAAGCAACTGCTGGTGGGTTGGTGGCTGGCGGACGGATGGTGAGCGAGCTGGCTGTGGCGGTCGTAGGTGTGAGGAGCTACGGTGGTGGTGCTTGGCGGCAAGGTGGCCGCAGGACTAGCGAGCTAGATTGTCGTTGAGGGCAGGAGCTGTAGCGGCCACGGGCTGAGGAGGCAAAGCTAGAGTTGGGCGAGTAGTAGGGAAAATGGAGATAGAGCATATCAGAGGGGAAGGGGATGATGGCTTGCGGCAGCTGAAGGAAGAAAATAAAGATAGAGCAGATGGGGGGTTCGACTGAGGCAGGCGCATGCAAGTAAGAAGAGGGAAATTGGAGAGAGAGGAAGATAGCCAAGAAGTCAAAACAAGGGCCAATCAAAAGGCTTGCAAAATATCAAGCCGCTCAAGTAGTATGCCCCAAAGTCTTCAGCCCCTGAAGTCAAGGGACCACCCAATGGAAATTTAGCTTCAAAATCCTCCAATTAAACCATTTTGGAGGTAGAAACAACCCCATATCTCAACCATCCGAATTTCCTTAATTTTTTGTTTGCCGAAATTGATTTTTCCGAAAAATCCCGGACTCGATGAAATTTCTCCGAAAGATGAAACGACGTCCTAAAAACGAATCGTGACATGCTCAAACATCTAATTCCCGAAACCGAATTCAATTTTGTGATAAAATTGACCGAACGCGATTTTAGTACAACCTAATCTATCAGATAGCTTTTAGGGATTTTAGTGCGTTTGATCCGTGGTCAATAATTTTCGATCCACATTTGTGCATCTCTGACTTGTAGATGACTCTCGGTTGTTGTAAAAATCGCAAGGTTTCAATTACGTGTCCCGAGTATAATTTCGATAGAAAATCGGGTTAGTGCCATTCGACATGTATTTCGCAATCACGCGGAATCACCTGCAATTCAATTATATGATTTTGCCGAACCGACCTATATCTGATCACAATTCAATTATAATGGTGTCATATTGACCCATGTCGATTATTACAGTTGAGCGATCGATTTCCGATCAAATTCTCTAGTCTGTCGCGTTTATATCCCTTAACGGCTTCACATAATATATTAGTTAACTCGTGAGTGGCCAACTCAGAGTAAAATGACCATCGGCGCGTCGATGAAACAACCATTTCATATTATCGAGATGGGTCGAATTTCAGGATGTCACATGTGCAATGCTGAGGTGATTCCCAAAATTATTATATAGGCAGGAAGTTTTGGCAGCAAACCGAAGATTGTCACAACTTCTTAACTCAAGGTGTTGCAAAGAAGGTAGCTTATGGATGCTTTTGGATAACGAGTGAAGCATCTTGCAGTCGTATAAGTTAAGTTCGTCAAGACGAGAAAGCTTATCAAATGCGTCGTGGAAGTTACAAACACCTGTTGAACTTAATCGAATGATTTTCAGCGAAGACATCCCACCTAGAGAAATTTCCCCTCCTAGATTCTTGCATACTGTGGCATCTAATTTTTCAAGATTGCCTAGCTTGCTAATAGCACTAGGTAAAGTAGTCAATTTCTCATTATGAGAAATATTCAACTCTTTCAAATTTTGCAAATCCCCAATGGATTCAGGTAATTTGCAAATACCTGCACATGGCAAGTTCAATTCCGCCAACCATTCCAACTTCCTAATTGAATTGGAAAGTGTAACCAATGATTCGCAACCTCTGGCATTAAGCACCTCTGGCTTCTTCAAAGAACCTATACATGGAGGAATTTCCTCTATGGCAACTTACCTATGTAAAGTTCATTCAATTCTTCTAATTTGCCCATTTCTTGCGGTAGCTCTTGGAGTTTCTTACATCATTGCAAGTTTAAAAAACCAAGGCCCTTGGGATCTCCAATAAAAGGATGAATTTGCCCTAGATTATCACATCCATTGATAATCAATCTCTCTATATTTCGGAAAGTTGAGAGATCAAGAGTAACTTGTGAATAATTGCAATGTTTAAAATTTAGAACTTTTAACTGCTTCGCCACCTGTGAAACAAAATGATTAATAAATTTTCACTAAGAATAAGTCATTAGGAACAAAAGACGAAACAAAATGCTTTGCATATGACATTGAGTTGACTTCAACCTTCACAAAGCTTTGAAACGTCACTTCCCAGTAATTCAAGTACGATTAATTTATGTAGATGAAAACTAATAGCCACGGATGCAAGACATCCCCTCCACATAAGCTATTGTAACTTAGGAAGCAAGCCTTTGGAATCTCCAATCAATTTTGCACCATTTATGTTAAGGAACCTTTAGTTTGATACTGTCTCAAATTGCTCAATTGTGAATTCACTTTGCGAGCTATCTATGTTGAGAATAAGGCCCTGAACGTGATACTTTTGGATTCCCTTCGCAAATGTTGCATCAAATAAACCAAAGTGGACCCATTATCACTTTGGCTTCATTCTATGTTCAGGCCAGACCAGATTTTACTATAAATGTGATTTTCTATTTTTCAATGATAAAATTCTTCCCTTCTTATGTTTATGCTATTTGCTCCCTTTTCTTTTTCCTTCTCTTATCTAATTAGAGCCGTACAATAGGTCATTTCCAGGGGAAAAAAACGTGATGGATCCATCCAATAACAACTTAGAATCAATCAACACTAATACCAAGTGCACAAGTACCCACTAATCAGCAGGGAGTTCATTGTTTAAAACAAAAGTTTTCTTTTCTTTTTCTTTTCAACTCGATAGAAAATGTCTACCTTGTATAGATGCTAAGCACATCACTTTTGAATCACATCAAGGAAATAATATGAAGAAAACAATCTCAGTTGTGAGGTCTAATAATTCATTCCAATTATAAAAAAAAATCTATGTCAAAGGAGAGTAGAACAACAATAGATGTTACAATTACCTTATTTCTCTAAAGCACTTCCAAGACTTCTTCATGGATCCATAACCTACTTCGGTTCATAGGCACAACATAATCTTCTCCACGGACAATTTTCCTACTAAGGTTCATCAGTTGGTCATGCATTTTCAATTATTTCCAATTTTTATGAGTGACATAAAACTCAATCTTTGAATCCCCATCCTCGGAAGAAAATAATAGGCATCCCACATGAAGGATAAAATACTTAAATGTTCTCCAATGAAGAAACAAGCAATATCCAAAAATATTTATTTTTCCTCATAGTTTAATGCTTCATAACATATCTTTAGCTTATTGTCCAAAAAAAAAAAAAAAAAACATATCTTTAGCTTCACTCGAACTTTCTCATGTAGTACTTTCTATAACTTTTTTAACACGTGTTGCCAAAACTCTTGGTTTCGCCCATATAAAAATGAACATATAACTTCAAGAGCTAAAGGCAGCCCTCTGGTAGTGGACATGATAGCACGCAAGAGAGATTATAATTCGCACAAAGGAGAGCCCCTCATAAAGGCATGTCTACTAAACAAGATCAAGGACTTATCCTCATCAATTTCTATAAGTTCATACTTGCAATTCGCCCCAGCTTCATCAAGAATGGACTTTATCCTTGTGGTAATTATTATCCTACTTCCCTTCTCAAAGCAGTCATATCTCCCAACCAAAGCTTTGATCTTATCATTATGATCCACGTCATCTAGTAGAATTAGGACTTTTTTACATTTAAATCTGGATTCCATAATCCTAATTCCTTTATCCGCATTAGACACTTGAACATTCATATTGAGTATATCAGATATTAATTGATTTTGCAAGTATGAAATGCCATTATGCTGTAAGGATTCTCGAATATCTTCAATGAAACTATGATATTGAAATCTGCCAAAAAGCTTATTGTAGACAACCTTAGCTAAAGTTATGACATCCTGATTTTGCAGTTTTGTTTTCAATTAAATAAATTGGGCTTTTCATCGACGTGCCTATAGTTCTTTTCTCTGAGCTGATCACCCACGAGATAACTAATGTATCTGGTGAAGCCGTTAAGGGATTTTAACGCAATAGATTTGAGAATTCGATTAGAAATCGACTACTCAACCGTGTTAATCTGCAAGGGTTAATACGACATTGTCAAAATCAATTAGAGATCGGAGATAGGTCGGTTCGACGGAGGTATGTGATTAAAGTGTGAGTGATGCCACCCGATTGAAAAATTTCTGTTGAACGGCACTAAACCGATTCTTCTATTATTTTTGTATCATATGCTCGTATTTGAAACTTCGAGATTTTCACGACAACTGAAAGTCACCAATGAGTCGAAGATGAACAATGTGACTCGAAAATAATCAACCACAAAGTTAAATACGCTAAAAATTCCTAAAAGTTACTTGGTAGGTTAAGTTACGCTAAAATCACATCCGGTTAAAATTAACCACGAATTTAAACCCGGTAAGTTCTGTCATGTCACAATTCATTTTAGAAATGTCGACTCATCCTCCAAAGATTTTTTGCAAACCCGAGATTTCGGCGAAAAATCAAAGTTGGGTTATTTTGGACCGGGAAAATTAGAGGGTTGTTTTTGTCGCACTTTTGATCGTCAAGTTGATTCAATTGACAAGAAAAACCGTGAGATGGACGATGGCACCTTGGTTGAATTTTTTTGGGCTTCAATTGGATCAATTTAGAGGAGAATTGGAGTTGAAATTGAATGAAATTGATGAGCAAATGTCCAAAATTCATAGGAACAAGGGGCAGCCACTTTTGAACCACTTGGATGGCTTGCTAAGGAAGCTTGATGGCTGCAAATTGGCTGAGGATGATAGCCTTGGCTGGTGGGGGCATGTAATGAGTGAATGGGGATATAATTGTGGACTTTGGAGGCCAAATGGTGGTCCCCCTTCAGCTGAACACTTCTTCTTCTTCCCTTGGCTTGTTTTCTCCATTTTTTTGTCATTTGAGAGCTCAAAAACCAGAGGAAGCCAGCCAAGAGCCAGCAGCAGCCACCAGAGCCCCTTGACGCCCGTCCGTGTGCCGTCGCACCGCCCGAGCAGCTGTGCGAAGCCCATTCATCACGCACCCGTCTCGCTTGCCCGTGCTTGTGCGTCCGCGTGCCTTGGTCACCGTGAAGCCTCGCCAGAGCTCCTCCATCGCCATCCACCTCTGCCATCGCCCGCTGAAGCCGCCTAGTCCACCTCCTCACTATTTATGCGCCATCCAACTGCTCGATTCAGCCCTTGCAACCCAAGAACAAAAGCAGAAGTTCCAGCAAGAACTGAAACTTCTAGGCCCATTTTAGGCCTCATATGAACCTTGCTTGGTGTCATCGCGAGCTTGTTTGTCACTCGCCTCCGTGTCGCCGTCACTGTGGACTCACTGGCCCGCCAAACCAGTGAGTTTACTCACTAAACCTTACTTATGAGGTTAATTATGCTTAATGGTTGATTAAATTAGCCTTAAAATAGATTAGTACTAATCTAGAATGGTTAAATTAGCCTTAGAATGGATTAGTGTTAATCTAATTAGTGAAACTAGCACCATTGAGGATGGATTAGTCCAATTTAGTGGACTTTTTTCAGTTCTAATATTTAGATTCTCATCGTTTGCTATTTTTGTAGATCGAAATAGGTTGCGATTGAGGTTGATTTCTTCAAGAGAAATGTTTTAGACATCTTTAACTATGACATATATTTTACTCAAGATTTTTAGAGATTTAAAAGTACGAGATTTTAGCTCCGTCATTTGCGAACAAAATCTCGACTATGCTAGAACTTGTGACCTTTTGAGATTCTAGGGGTTTTTTTTTTTATCAACTCTTAAGGTTCCAATTTCAAATGGTTTCTTCACAAAAGTTATTTTTCACATCTTTTAGTTTAACATACTCAAATTTCATATCAAATGGACAATTTTTGGGTTATGAACCAAACTAATTTCGGAAAATAGACCTTTTGGAAAATGACACAGTTTTTATACTGAATTGAGTGATTTACTAGGCTTGATCTAGAAGGATATGGGTTAATATGTCTTCATGAGAAATGTTTTTTTTTATGTGTCCTTTACAACATATTAAAATTTGGGAATTTTCTAAACTCATTTGATTAGATTTATGGATTTAAATTTGGAGACGCGCGAGTGGACCGTTTCTACCAATTAGGACCTATAGTAGTTCGTGATTGTTTTTGATGCTATACTTGCTAGAAAATGCATATCTAATGATGTAATTGACTTGTGACATGCTTAGAATTTGTGTGTGGTGATATGCGAATGGGTTGTTGTCGCGACCCGATCTCGCCGCCCTCGAAAAGTCCAACGGGGAAAGGTCGGGTTTAAGGGTACTTTGATCACGAAAGTTCCCTCGCGAGATTGCGAGCTCTCCCAAGCTCACACCCCACATGACAGCGGGTTTATTTATGTGATCTAGTTGTTTATCAACCTAAGAATATACAGGAGTCGCCACTAACCTCATTTTGGGGGTCGGCTAGAAACCCAATTAAGGGTCAGGAGTGTTCCCTCGATTCCTACGCAACCAGATATTTAGATTCGGGGACTTGGGTTACGCTAATATTGCTATTAGCGCCCTTTCGGTACCTAAACAGTATGTTGTGTTTTTCCTAACATGTCCATGCATTTCTTTTTTTACATTTTCGGGATCATCAATTTTATACTAAGTGATCATGCGTGGTGGATTACTTTCATTCTATTCTATTCCTAAAAAATGAAAGGAAAACAATCAATGAAATTGAAATTGCAAGACCTAAAGTAAACAATCAAGAAAAGCAGTAAACCTAATCATGCAATCCTAAAGAATATAAAAGCGAAAACAATCGGGAAAGAAAGAAAACTTGCAACTCGTCAGGCTTTATACAATGCATGGAACCCGAGACATATGTCGAGAAAACAAATAGTATATGACAATGGTTGGAATGGACATCGACCTCCACCATCTTCACGTTTTATCCATGTTCAGGATCCTATTCTAAACCAAATCTAAGAAATCTGATAACTAGGTACATACAAATGAGAGAAACAAACATGCATATCAAAAGAACCAAAAAAAAAAAAAAACAAACAAGACATCTTTTGTGTTCAAAAAGAGTGACTAAAGTCACAAAGTCTCTAGATCAAATTCTAGGTGACATCCCAAGATTCAACATTATTATGGGTTGCACCTAAATCATTCATCTAACGATCACATGCGAAGCGTATAACATGACAAGTATTCAAGCAATATGACCTTGGTTCTTAATTAATCAAACAAATGAGTAAGCTGATGAATGATCACTTACTAATCATATACATCATTGAACATGTTCATGCAACATGTATATTCATGAAGAACAAGGCAGTCAGTATGCAATTCATGTGATACCCAAAACTCACAACTTCGGGAAATCATGTCAAGTCATAAAGAAAAACTAAACAACCTTAATGCAAAGTATTTTTTCACAAAGGTATCATATGAACTATTAAAATTGTGAACAAGTTCAAAGATAGTGTCAAGAAATCAAAATTCCAAAACATCCTGCAAATTTAAGAAGGTCGACAAGAATAGCAAATCATGCTTTCATTTCTACAAATTTCCCACAATGAAGTTCAGCATATCCCAAACAAATCTTATAGAGACACTATCATCTTATCAAATGAAGCTCAAATGATGTAGGCCATGCAATCCTTTCGAAACTTAAAATGTCCTTTATGAATTTCTACAGCATATTAAAAGCAATTGGACACATCTATTATCTCATTTCAAGACTGACAGCAACTAGCCACAGAAAAGACAGCATTTCTCTAATCAAATCAGCTCCAAAAATTCTAAAAAAAATTACATGTTGCCAAAGATATTTCAAGCAACTTTCATGAAGCACCAATCCAGGAATTCCAAGCACCGAATTCAGTAGAGGATTGGAAAACAAACAAGGTTGAGTCAATGTATAATAGTAAACTGCTATGTATCAATTTTCCAGAATCGAACATTGATGTGGTAACATTCTTTGACTAGGCAAATGACAACCAAATCATGCACATAATATGTAATTAGCAAGCTTGTCAAATCTATTTCAAATCTCATGAAGGCCTCAAAGCTAAATAACCTGATCTCCTAGTTCAGTCCAGTTAAAACAGAAAATCGCAGAACAACAAATCAACCTAAAAAACTACTGCAGAATTGATAGACTTTGTAGGTGTTTTTCAGTGACCAAATGATATCCGTTATGGGTGTGCGACATATCAAATTGAAGCTCTAAAAGTGTATTTTTTATGTCTGCAAGGGCTCGAGGTCAAAAAAACTCATCTAGCACTTGGTTTCAACCAAAACAGTAAGACCATCACAAAGATACAAAATTGCAGATTAATACAAATCAAGCTCAATCAACCTCAATCAACCTCAAGTTCATGATCGTTGATCATCAAATTAAGGTGCTTATCAATGTGCACACACACATCATTTGCGCTATTCCTCACATAACATAACATGTAATTCATATTCACTCTCGATGGACAAAATCAGAACATGCTAAGCATCCAGATCAACTCAATTTACTCAAACTTGGAAAAAAAATGTCGCAATCAATTTCAGTTTTCATACATGTGATTCTTGATTAGCACTTAAGATCAATTAACAAATAATTGTTGTGGAATGAGGCTAATGAAATGGACTAAAACTAAGAATGAAAAATGAGCAGGGACCAAACAAGTAGTGCACAAACAGAGAGTCAGTAGAGCAAAACAATAGATCAATTCAAAGGTACAATGAGGAGATCCAACGAATACATCTTAGTTTGAACATCTAATCATCAACCAGACGCTAACATGCAGGAACTTTATCGAAATTCGTACCCTAGTTTCATTTAGAAAAATCATTGAACATATGGCAGACACTTTCATCCAATGATCTAGATGCAGGAATACGTCAACAGTTCGTCTCCATATCTAGCAACTCGATTACATAAGATCCAGACATGACCAATATCTAAAATTCTTTACCTATGTTTGTCAAAGAAAAACATAGCGCACATACTTGATTGGATATATCATACTCACAATAACCACCAATTCAGCAGCCAGTAAACAAAAGCAGCTAAAGAAAGATCCACAAACAAAATCGCCCTGTCAGAGAATCGTCATTTCAGAATCTAGAGCTCGTCCGGTTCAAATATCAAGCCTAGACAAGCTTTTCCACTAACGAAACTTCAAGAGAGGACAGAGATCACCGGAAAGAGAAAGCAACGTACCGACGCCACCGAAGTCTCTGGCGACAAGGATCAGCTTAGAAGATGCCGAGGACGGGGCTTCGGAATCGGCGGCAAGCTCGGCGATGGGAGACTCGATCACCTCCTCCTTCACAGCGTTGACAACAGGTGCTACGGCGGCTCTTCTGCCCGGGCTCAAAGTAGTAGCCTCGGAGGAGCTACACCGACAAGGGATACTCAGCGAAGAACAGACGAAGACGACAGATCTCCGAGGCGCTATGGAAAACCTTCGATCTCAGTGCGAATCCGAGTCTCACACCTCGAGCTCTTCGACCGGCAGATGCTCCATCTTGATCGAACGAGTGAGTGTCAAATCTTCGGGAAAAAAAACCAAGGAGCCTCCAATCAAGAAGCTCCGGCCTAAGGTTTATGGTGCGGAGGAGGAGAAGGGAGAGAGATCGAAGGAGTCCAATGGAGGAAGAGCTGAGAGAGAATCCCCCCCGACAGAGAAAACCATTTCGGCCGTTTTACCGACAGCGTCCCCAAAACTGATTCCGCCCGCAAGAGCTTCTAGCTCCCAGCGTCCAAAAACTGATTCCCCTTTCTCTTTTTTTTATTTTATTTTATGTTTTTGCGAAATATTTGTTTAAAATGTCAACGAAAATTTCAAGTGTCAACAGTTGTGAGCAGGTAAAGGACAAAATACTACACGATAGCGAGACTTCGTGTAAGTCACCTCTAATGCCTTATACTATTGCTTATTGTAATCAAAGGTTAAGTGTTACATAGTGACTTGAGTTGCATGGGAATTACCTCTAGAGCCTTGCAGTATTGTCATACATAGTAAAGGGCTAAGTACTACATGATATCGAAACTCGTGTGAGCCACCTCTAGTGCCTTGTACTATTGCTATATGTGGTCAAGGACTAAGTACCGCACGATAACGAGACTTCATGGGGTCACCTCTAAAGCTTTGAGTTTGATATTGAGTCTTTTATTGAGTTTGAGTGTTGAGTTTGAATTTGGAGTCTGAATATTGAGAGTGAATAACGGGTGTGGATTGAACCACCGATATGAGTTACCAGCGCCTGATTATGGGATAAAATTGTATGGCACGGTATGGGACGTGTCATAACGATTTAGCCTTAAAATCAGGACTTCTGTGTTTGATTGGTTTGATAGTGAGATGTTCCAATTGATGAGTGCATTGATTATATGCATATGTTTTATGAACTGTACTAATGTACAAGAAGGAATTGAGGCGAGGTGAATCTCATTGGTTGTGTGTATAGGCTGCCTCTAGGTGTATTATCTTCCTAATCAGGGTTTAGGACGCAAACTTGCTAAGATTTATATCTCACCCCATCAAGGGTTACCATTTTCAGGTCCCTAGTGTGAAGAACCTAGAGCTTAAGGCGGAAGGGTTAGGAGCATGGGTGGTTCAGTAGTTCTTTTTGGAGATGGACCTCTTGTATTTAGACCTTAGAGTTGGCATCTGTGTGTAAACCAAATTATTATAAAAGTGTGTTTGATTTGAAATTGGTTGTCCTGCTTTTCTATTCCATGTCTGTTGTTGTCAGGGGATTAGTTAATCCACTTCCACATGTGCATAATCGATTGGGTCGGCGACGCGTCCTGGGACGTTGCAAATTTTATCAACCACCGAGGGATATGCGCGCACTCGAATTTCAGGGCATGACAAAAGTTATCTTACCGATGTCCCCAACTCCATGAACACCAACAAGTCAGGTGGCACTAGATTTATCATCCGACAATTTCAAGATATCCCCCACGGCATTATCAATTTTGACGAGTTGTTTGGTAACATTCAGCGAGCAAGCCTTCTCTAACTTTCTCGAAACTTTTTTGATGACCATTTTGATCAATTCTCCTTCGTAGCTGTTTTATAAAGCATCCAAGTTAAGATGCATTACAAGAAATACCTCATTATCTCAACGCTGCAACATATAAGAGTAAAAAAAAAAGGCAAGCACAAGATGAGAAACACGCAAATGTATAGTCACCACCACAAGCAAGATCCTATTGAAAGAAAGTGAACAAGGTTTTGATAGAAAATGAAATACCCATCAGCAATTTCCTCTGATTCCCATCCTTTTAGTGAAGCCACTTTGGAGTGCTAGTTTCCATTTTGCAACATTTTCTTTCAAATATTTCCTACATAAACGAGAGAAAGTCTCTCCAAAGCTCCCTTTTTGGTTTTGCACATGGGTCGGTTCAACATGGTAAAATATGGGCAAGACAACTTGGCCGACAGTCCTCATACACTCCATCACCTCAACGACCTCTTGAAGGCACTATTTGCTCTAAACATATTTCTAAGAAAGAATTGGGATCGAGATCTTACTGTTCTTAATGATTTGGAGAAGGTTGGTGCCGATTTCCTCACCTTCGAGAAGCTCTGTCATCTTTGAACACGCGGATTCCAACATTAACGAGGTTGGTGTAGAGGTGGTCTGCAAAGGTTTTGCGAGTATCCTTGCCCTTGAAGCTCAAAAACACATCGTAGTTGTCACGTCCCGCTGAAGTGGTGGATGAACTAGATGTACCAGTATCAACTGCTTTTCCACGGGCAGTCTTCTTGTTGCGTTTTACAAAATTGTATACGAACACAGACAGAAGAACGACACAACCAACACTGCAAAAGAACACCCAAAGACTAGATCACGTTTCATGTTTACTTTTCCAACAACTCTTGAACCGATCTCTCGGAGAATATCAAAGAATGAAATGCCTCGCTATTTGAAATGCCCAACAAGATGACCGTGGAGAGCTGACTTTTTGGTACTTCAAAATGCACATAGATCGGGAGGGAAAAAAGAGACAAATTAACAAAATATCAACCATAACCCTTTCTTTTCTTTTGGGTAACTGGGATTTAGCTGTCGATGGGGCAACCGCTTTGTTCTGAATTAACAAGATGACCGTGTAGAGCCGTTCCACCTTACGACTCCGTTAACACTTGCACCACATCAGCAAGACCCCCAGTCATTGATCATGTACTAACCTCTATGCTGTGCGCAATTCAAAAATGCAGTATAAGGAAACCACTTAGAATGAGCAAAAGAAAAAGAATACGACGATTGCATAACGTATACGTAGTAAAGCTTGTATTTCTAGACTGGACCTTCATGCCACAAATGAATGATACATGTTAAGTAGTGATACTTGAAATAGTGATTGTATAGATTATTCAGCTCTCAAATAATAATGGTTATTGTTCAATTTGTCTGTGCTTTTTCATTATATATATAATACACGGTGTTCGTTTTGTCTATGTGACATCTATGCGGACTGAAGACTTTTTGTGACCATGTAGAGTTGAGTTTTTCTCAATTTATACTTCAAGGCGAGGAAAAGTATAGTGATTTCCTTGAAACTAGGAAGATTATTAGACTATTTTGGATGGTTTTGATCTTGAAATAATCACTCTACTATTCTTGCGCCATATTCATAGTGTCGCTGATAAAGAGGGAGATGGGAAAGCAGGAGGGGAGATGGGTGGATGAAATGCGAAATAGAGCTTGAATAATAATTCAAAAAAAAAAAAAATCTATCAAGTATCATACATTTCATATGTCCACATTGGGAATCTAGAGATGCCTTCAAGTTCACGCGACTACTTCGGGCAAATACACCCGGTGGTGGTTCTACTCTATAATCTAACATGGAAGACATTGGTAGTTAGGAGAGGTCAAGTCTCTCAGTGTTTAATAAAGAAAGCATGGAGAAGCCTTCCTGTTACCCAGGAAGAAAAAAAATAAACAAGTTCAACTAAACTCATTGGCGAAACAGCGTAGCTGAGTTGGGACGTGTGATCGTGTTGATAACTTACTAATACCACTTAACGCGAATACATGATCGAACTAGACTTACAGGCCAAATTGCACAGCTCTCTTATTGAGTTTGGAGCATTTGAAAAAGATAAGCAAGTGGTGACCGCAAATAATAGGTTATTTTTAGGGTCAACATTCTAAAACATTATATATTCCCGCTACCCATAGAGAAAAATATAAGCAAGTTGAACTAGACTTTGTATTGATATGTAAGAATTATTGTGGCCCATATTATGTGATTTATTATATGGTTTAATAATTATTGAAATGCTATAAATAATTATTGGTTACGAGAATGTACGACTCTAATAAATCGAAAGGGTATATCGCTTTGATGGAAGGCACATTTTCAATGAACGTATAAATAGAGTCCGGTCCTCTCTCCACCCACAATGAACAACAATAACTGAAAGGAATTTGGTATTCTCTCCTCCATCGATTGAATACATTAAGGAATAGTGGGTTAAGGGAGAAAAATCGGATTTCTTCTTTTGATTCAAGTTTTTGGATTTTCTACAACGATCATCATCAAGCATAGCGCTACGGATAAATGTATGTCTTAATCTATTTGTGAAAATCATGAAGATCAAAGATCATTGATTTGTTATGAATTTCCGCGTCAAAGTATTATATGAATTGTCTAACAGTTGGTATCAGAGCATTTGATTTATGATCTCATGATTTTTCCATTTAAAGTATTATTATGATTTATGTATGATGATTCATTAAACGATCCTCTTTGTATTATTTATTGTTGTTAAAATGCTTTCAGATGATTATGGATAAAGAAAATCCGAATGATGGAACGTTCTTCATGGACGAAAATGGTGAAGAAAAGTTACTGTGCGCGAGTGGAAAAGGACGAAAATGAAAAAATTCGGAATTTTGAGGGCAAGTAAGAAACTCACCCATTCCGGGGAAAATCTAGCGATCCACCGTTTGATTTTGGACCCATATGGTCGCACCGCCATGAGGAACATTAGGCATGAGTTTTTCCGGTATATCGGTGTTCGCCGGAGGCGAATCGAGTGGCGCAAGTTGCGGTGGTTAGGGTTTGCGTTTTGGGGAAACTTTGGTTTGATTTGGGGCCAATTTCTTAGTCATTTTCGCCGAAACTTAAAGCCATGTAGTCGTGTCGGCATGCTCTTCAAAACCCATTATTTATTTGTGTCTCGGGATGGGCTGCCGGAGAAGAAATGGGCGGCGAAACCGCGGCGGAACGGCAAAAACCGGCGGAAAATCGCGTCTACACGGGAGGAAGAAGGCGCGTGGGCTCCACGCGCACGCTGCAATTGCAAGCTCGTGGAACCCATGTGCCACGCACCGTCACGCACGCGCAAGTGCTGCGCGCGGGGGTTTCCCGCGCAGTTGCAGGCGCGTGCCCTACACGCGCCCGCGGCGGATGAAGGCGCCTGCTCGGCACGCACCTAACGTCCCCGCGCACCCTTTTTTACGTTTCGCCCCTATGCTTTTTTTTTTAAAATTCCTATTTTGTCCTTCTCGCAATTTATTTATTGTTCTGCCCCTGTTTAATTTATAATTACGGTTCTACCATCACTGATTATTTACCATTTTGCCCCTAGATTATAAATTTATGATTCCGCCCTTATAGAATTACGATTTTACGATTTTACCCTTATGCTTTGATTACGTTTTGTCCTTGTGTGCAATTTGGTAAATATTTGTATTTTACAATATTAAAAATTCATATTATGAATGGTTTGTTAGTCACCAAAGTGGCCGAACCTTGAAGTCTTTTGAATTTTTGATATTGTAAATTATTTTATTTAATTACCCATGATTAATTGATGCTATATATGAAATTGATATGTTTTATATCATTATTGGAGCTATGGGCATATTGAAGTTTATTTATTATCGTAATATAGGGATTAACCCAAAGGTTAATTATTTTCTTATAATTAATATGACTTGTTAAATTTGTTTGTATATCCAAAGATAACAAATAAATTTTAATAAGATATATTTACAATTATCAAATAAAAGTTATTAGCATCATTATGGCATATATATATATATATATATATATATATATATATATATATTTGTATATCATAGGATCGCCCAAAGGAGAACTATGATGTACATGTATCGTTTAGTTTGAATCTGATTAGGTGATATTCTCAAAGCATTAATGTATGAGTATTTTCTTGCACATTTGCAGTCTCTGTACATGTTTCACTCCATTCGCACGCCTCATCTGTTCTCTTATTCAATGGGATAAATTTTCCTGATTGGAGTGAACAAGTCCAGTTTCACTTAGGTGTTATGGATCTTGATTTAGCGCTTCAAGCTAAGAAACCAGCTGCTATTACTGATGAAAGTAGCGATGATTAAAAGTCTTTCATAAAGCTTGGGAAAGATCGAACAAACTGAACTTAATTTCATGCAAATAACAGTTGCAAACAACTTAAAGACTTCTCTTCCCAAGACTAACAATGCTAAGGAATTTATGAAATTTATGGAAGAGCGTTATCAAATTGCTGATAAGTCACTTGCCGGTACATTGATGAGCACACTAACCACCATGAAATATGATGGTTTGCGTACCATGCATGAGCATATATTTGAGATGACGAATTTAGCAACAAAGTTAAGGACTTTAGAAATGAACGTTGATAAGTACTTTTTAGTACAATTTATACTTAATTCCTTACCTCATGAGCAATATAGGCCATTTCAAATGAATTACAACACTATAAAGGATAAGTCGAATGTAAATGAATTGGCCAGTATGCTAGTTTAAGAGGAAACAAGAATAAAGAATCAGAAGGCTCATTCTGTTCATCTCTCAAGTCATCAAGAAGTTCGAAAGAATTTCAAAAGGAAAGGTGGAAGGAGTAAGAAGAAAGGACTACACGTCCTGAATGACTCTTCAAAGGCTTCTCAAATCCATAAGAAGGAACACAATCTTATTAAGTGTCATTTTTGCAATAAAATTGGATACCTAAAGAAAGATTGTCTGAAATGTAAGGCTTGGTTCAAAAAGAAAGGTAAGTCTTGTGCTTTAGTATGTTTTGAATCAAACTTTACTGAAGTTTCTCATAATACTTGGTGGATTGATTCTGGTGCCACCACTCATGTGTCAAATACAATGCAGGGATTTCTTACGATCCAAACTATAAAGCTAAATGAAAGTTATGTGATTACGGGGAACAGAAACAAAGCTCCAGTTGAAGGCATTGGCACTTAGATATTGGGCATTATTTGGATTTGTTTCGAACCCTTTATGTACCTACATTTTCTCGCAATTTAGTTTATTTGCCAAGACTTGATGTGGTGGGATTTTATTGTAAGTTTGGATATGAATCTTTCAGTCTATTTAAGAGTGATACTCTTATTGGAACTGGAATTTTATGTGATGGTCTTTACAAATTTAGACTTGATAATACTTTTGTTGAGACATTAATGACTTTGCATCATAATGTTGGCACTAAACGAAATTTGGTGAATGAAAATTCTGCTTACTTGTGACATAAACGTTTGGGTTATATATCCAAGGAAAGAATGCAAAGATTAGTGAAGAATGAAATTCTTCCAAATTTGGATTTTACTGACCTTGGAGTGTGTATTGATTGTATTAAAGGTAAACAAACAAAACACACTAAGAAAGGTGCCACAAGAAGCACAGAGCTTCTTGAAATTATACATACTGACATATGTGGTCCTTTCGATGTTCCATCTTTTGGTAAGGAAAGTTATTTCATAACTTTTATTGATGATTTTTCACGTTATTGTTACATTTATCTATTGCATGATAAGTCTCAATCAGTAAATGCACTTGAAATGTATATTAAAGAGGTTAAGAGGCAATTAGATAGAAATGTGAAAATAGTAAGATCGAATAGAGATGGTGAATATTATGGAAAGTATAATGAATCGGGACAATGTCCAGGTCCATTTGCTAAATTCCTTGAAAGACATGACATTTGTGCTCAATACACAATGCCAGGTACACCACAACAAAATGGTGTAGCAGAAAGGCGTAACCATACTTTAATGGAAATGATTAAGAGTATGATGAGTCATTCATCTTTACCCTTATCTTTGTGGATGTATGCTTTAAAGACTTCTATGTACTTATTAAATAGGGTTCCTAGTAAGACAGTTCCAAAGACTCCCTTTGAACTGTAGACGGGAAGGAAACCTAGTTTACAACACCTGCATGTTTGGGGTTGTCAAGCAGAAGTAAGAATTTATAATCCACATGAAAGGAAATTGGATTCAAGAACGACAAGTGGTTATTTCATTGGTTATACAGAGAAATCCAAAGAGTATAAATTTTATTGTCTTAATCATAGTACTAGAATTGTTGAATCTGGAAATACTAGGTTCATTGAGAATAGTGACATCAGTGGGAGTGAAAGAATGCGTGATGCTTGCATTCAAGAAGTAAGGGTAGAAGTTCCTATGCCTAAAGCTTCTAAAGTTGTTGTTCCTGATATTGTAGTACAATTTAACAATAATCAAGAACAACAAATTAATGAACAAACACTCGATAATTGAGATGTCAATAATGAACCTCCAATAGCCGAGTCACAAGAAATAGCATTAAGGAGATCTCAAAGAGAAAAGAGGTCGGCTATTTCTGAAGACTATATGGTTTATCTACAAGAGTCAGAAATTGACTTAGGAATTGGAAATGATCGATATTCATTTTCCCAAGCCATGGAATGTGAAGATTCTAATGAATGGTTTAATGTCATGGAAGAAGAGTTAAAATCCATGCATCAAAATCAAGTTTGGGATATAGTTGAATTGCCTAAAGGATGTAAGAAGGTCGGGTGTAAATTGGTCTTTAAGACCAAATGCGACTCAAAAGGTAATATTGAACGACATAAAGCCAGATTTGTTGCAAAGGATTTTACTCAGAAAGAAGGCATTAACTATAAAGAGACATTTTCACCAGTCTCTAAGAAGGACTCACTCAGAATTATTATGGCTTTGGTGGCTCATTATGACTTGGAGTTACACCAAATGGATGTAAAAACCGCTTTTCTTAATGGGAATTTAGAGGGAGGGGTTTATATGGACCAACCCGAAGACTTTTCAGTTAAAGGAAAGGAACACATGGTATGTAAATTAAAGAAGTCAATATATGGACTTAAACAAGCTTCCCGGCAATGGTATCTTAAGTTTAACGATACTATAACTTCATGTGGATTTAAGAAAAAACACCGTTGATCGCTGTATATATATGAAGATTAGTGGGAGCAAGTTTATTTTTCTAGTTCTGTATGTTTATGATATTTTGCTTGCTGCTAATAATCTTGGTTTGTTACATGAAACCAAGAAGTTTCTCTCTAAAAATTTTGAAATGAAGGATATGAGAGAGGCAACATATGTGATAGGAATAGAAATATTCCGTGATAGATCACAAGGATTATTAGGATTGTCTCGTAAAAGCCTACATTGAGAAAATTTTATAGATATTTAATATGAGTAAATGTTCAGCAGAATAGTTCCAATTCAGAATGGTGATAAATTTAGCCTTATGCAATGTCCGAAAAGTGAATTGGAACGAGAACAAATGAATAATATTCCTTATGCATCTGTTGTGGGGAGCTTAATGTATGCACAAACTTGTACCAGACCAGACATCAGTTTTGTTGTCGGAATGCTGGGCATGTATCAAAGTAATCCTGGAATGAATCATTGGAAAGCTGTAAAGAAAGTTCTTCGATACTTGTAAGGAACGAAGAATCATATGCTCACTTATAAAAGATCTTATCATCTCGAGGTGATTGGATATTCAGATTCAGACTTAGCCGAATGTGCCGATACAAGAAAATCAACATTTGGTTACTTGTTTCTTCTGGCTGGAGGGGCAATTTCATGGAAGAGTATGAAGCAGTCAGTTATTGTTGCATCCACTATGGAAGCTGAATTTGTGGCATGCTTTAAGGCCACAATTCATGGATTATGGTTGCGGAATTTTATTTTAGGGCTTGTGATCGTCGACAGTATTGCCAAGCCGCTGAAAATTTATTGTGATAACTCTACAGCAGTTTTCTTCTCTAAGAACGACAAGTATTCTAAGGGTGCTAAGCATATGGAGATCAAATACTTGTCTGTCAAAGAAGAAGTTCAGAAACAAAGAGTGTCAATTGAGCACATTAGCACCAATCTTATGATAGCAGATCCCTTAACAAAAGGACTACCGCCCAAAACATTTAATGAGCATGTTGAAAGGATGAGCATTATTGGACGTCATTAATGTTTGTATTATGATTGTATTAAGTTTATGTATTTGACACTTTGAGCTCACTTATATGTTTCTGATATTTCTTGTTTTCTATTTAGTATACATTATGGAAATAGATGAATGTTAAATAGGATAGTTTCTAAAGAAACATTATCGTTGGACTATTATTGTACTTCTCATTTATGGATCATGTTAAGTAAAGTGCTATAGTTGTAGTACATAGAAGGGACTATGTCGATTAATGACATACAACCGCTATGACTCGCATTAGTTTTCTTTACTTAATTGTGATTATTATGTTATTGCCAATTTAATGAAATTTTATAGCATAATCTTATTGTGCACATTACAGTCTTTATTAAACCATGAAAGGAACATCATATGGGCCAAGTAGGAGAATGTAAGAATTATTGTGGCCCATATTATGTGATTTATTATATGGTTTAATAATTATTGAAATGCTATAAATAATTATTGGTTACTAGAAGGTACGACTCTAATAAATCGAAATAGTATATCACTTTGATGGAAGGCACATTTTCAATGAACGTATAAATAGAGTCCGGTCCTCTCTCCACCCACAACGAACAACAATAACTTAAAGGAATTTGGTATTCTCTCCTCCATCGATTGAATACATTAAGGAATAGTGGGTTAAGGGAGAGAAATTGGATTTCTTCTTTTGGTTCGAGTTTTTGGGTTTTTTACAATGATCATCATCAAGCGTAGCGCTACAGATAAATGTATGTCTTAATCTATTTGTGAAAATCATGAAGATCAAAGATCATTGATTTGTTATGAATTGCCGCATCAAAGTATTATATGAATTGTCTAACATGGTAAACCCTAGTAATAGTTTATTTTTATTTTTTGGTAAGGAACCCTAGTAATAGTTTATTTATTGGGGCCAAATTGAATAACCGGCGTTATGACATTTGATGCGCACGGATGATTCTTCCAGGAAGTTTTCATCAAATTTAAATCACACTCAAACCAGCTGGGTGATTTGGAAAAGCCCATCTTGAGGATTAGAATGGGACAACTCATGTTCTTACTTTTTCTTTTTCTTTTTTTGTTATTTTTTGTCCCAAATGTTCAAAGTACTATTGGTTTTGAAATGTTTTTAGATTAGACAACTTATTTTAACGTGAACAGTTTAATTATGAGACCTCATGTTCCATTTGTCTTCAATTTTTCTTGATCCAATTGGCAATTTTCGAAAGGAAGCAAGCAACGCGCAAAATATGACATCATTCTAGAATTGATGCAAAACGGAGAAAACGGAAGGCAAAGTGAGTTATGTCAATAAAGTAGGGGGCCACATGTCAACTTGTTAAAGGCCTACCTCTCCATGCACCAAAATACCAACATTATAGATTAACCACATGATGGGCCTTGTTTCTCTTGTTCCATTCTATATCTCTAACTGGTGAATTACAAATATGAAGATCAATTTCTTAAAATATCTCAAACTTTAGCTCCAATCCCAATTTTGTCATAATTTTTTTCTAAAAAAAACATCAAACATTCACTCTAGTCCCAAATCTGCCTACACGTCCAAAAATTGCAACTAATTTTTTCAAGATTATCAATACTGAGAGTCTGTGGCAGTTCTATATGAAGGTGAGGGCATTGATGAAGACATGGGTTAAGACGATAAACTTGTAACTGGCCCTAATGTTGATATTTAGATGCATGGATAGATTTGGGATTAGAGTGAAACTTAAATTAAAATAGAATTGAGATTCAACCTAAGGTTTTTTTTTTTTTTTTGAAGAATTAAGCCCATTGGATTTAATAAGTTTGCAATGCATAACTTGGATACCATATGGAAATTTTCTCCAACCAGGTATGGAGGAAATATTGCCTATGAATAATGCAACGACATTGCTAAAAAATGAGGATATCACTTCAAATTAGACGTATTATTATGGCACTCTTAGGTTACATGCTTTTAGAAGAAGAATACGAAACCTAATTCTCACACCGTAGGTAAAATTTCATTTTATCCTTCACAACTTTGAAGTCGGTGCATGTTAGACCATGAACTTCAAAAAGTTTCATCTCGCCGCCCGCCTCAAGCCCAAACTTTCATTTTGGTATGCTCACCAACCCTGTTAACCTTTTCTATTAACATGTAGCATGCACATGCCTTTAAGGGGGTAAACAAGTTGTATACCTATAATGTAAAATCCTCTTGCCGAATTATATAAACCTATATTAAAAGATAGATTCTTTATATGGTGAGCATCAATTGTCTACATCATGATGGGTTACCCGTATATGATTTGATGTTTGTTTTGTGCAATTTGTGTTGCCATCAAAATGTCCAATTTTGTGAACATAAGTGGCGCTTAGGAGAAGAGACGAAATTTGCGATGAAACCGACATAATCAGACATGTTCCACAAAACGTATTGAAGGTGGCAGAACAATTTACAAGCGCGAAAAGTTCAAAACTGGTATGTGAGGTACATGGTATATAATATATTAATTGAATGATCATTCGCTAGATAATTGTTCATCAATACATATTTCACCTTTAGATTTTAACGTTTAAACTCGTGAAAATCCTAACTAAAGCAGTATGTAGCTCCGCCTCACCCTCCGCCCTTTCTCCCTCTCCCTCCCTTCGCCGCCTAGCACCCCCCCCAAATCTCTCCCTCTCTCTCCTTTCCTTTCCTTTCCTTCGAAGCTCTCCCTCCGACACATTAATTTCTTTAGCGTTCTAGTTTTTAAATTATGTATGACAATAAAATTGTTGACAGAATGCACTTTACAAATAATGTAGTTTATTTTGGGGATGAGTACGCTAAAAATCCTAAACTTATCATAAAATTGCAATTGAATCTTAAAATTCATAGAAAGTATAATTGAGTTATAAAACTAATCGCAAAGTGTAATAGAATCCTAAAACATTCAAAAAGCATAATCAACAGGAGGATTTGTGTGACATCCTAAAATTTCGACCTTAGAATTCCGCTTAAGCTTGTGCTTGTCGATGGAAGAGGAATCGAGATAGGTGGATCGTATGATGGGCTTTGCGTGTGGGCGAGGCATGTGATGGCCGAATGGGCCTAATTTTGGGCTGAGTTTGGACTAGAGAGAGGATGGTGGACCGTGAATAAGGCCCGTGGGCCAGACGTGTGCGGAAGCCCCCGTTAAGGAGGATAAATGCCGAGATTTTTTGCCAATGTTCATCTTGCGCGAATGCGAGTGAATTCGAATTTTCCATGGTGTTTTCTTGTAACTCAATTAGTGATGTTGTGGTGTATATTAAATTAATAGTGGACGTAAAATCCTTCAACATTAGAAATTGTGACTTGAAGGCGTGCGCAATCTCACTAAGTTTTTTGTCATGTTATTAGTGGAAGATCTTGGAATAAAGTTGCTTGATTAGTACCTAGTATTGGAGATGGTCGAATTCTTTGGGTTAGGAGAATGATTAGTTTTATTTTGTTTAGATTAAGCTTTGTTTATGGCATGTACGCAAAGGGGAAAATGACAAAATTTAGGATTTTTTTGCAATAGGCTTTGGCTTCCCCATGCAAGTTTTGGTTCTCCCCTTTCCCCCAACCAAAACTTCAACCTCCAAACCTCATGATGGCCCTAAAATTCCCTAGCCAATCTCCTCCTTCGCATAGCTGCAGCAAGGGAAAAATTCCCAAGGAAAGCTATCATTTTTCCCCCAACTTCTTCTTTTATTTTTCCTTCTCATTTGTTCTTCTTCCTCCTCCTTCCTCTCACTCGCCCAATGCCTCCCTCTTTCATTTTCTTCTTTTTCCTTGTTCTTCGAAGGACCAGTGACCAGAGAAGCAACCAGCCTTCAAGAGAGCTCGAGAAAGTAGTTTTTGAGTCCTAAACTAGGTAAGGGAATTAGCTAGGTATTAAAATTCAACATCCTCTTGACGCTTAAGGGTAAATTAGCTCGATCTAGTGGATTTTTGGGTTATAGGAGCTTGATCTTTGGATGACTTTAGCTTGCATGTATGCTGTGATGTGGGGGAAGTCTTGCATGTGAGTTTCTCGAAGGCTTTTGGTTACTAAGGGCGCGTTTGGTAACGTTTTGTTTTTTTTGTTCCGTGGAAGAAACAAAAAAAGTGTTTATTCCGGGGAACAATTTTTGAACAAAAGAACGCGTTTGGTAACGTTTGTTCGGGAATAAAAAATGAATAAAAACACATTTGGTAAATTTTATTCTTTTTTGTTTCTTTTAATTTTTAAACATTTTTATTTTATTTTTCATTTTTTCCTTTATTTTTCTTTTTTCTTTTTTTCGACGGTCCCCAGCGGCCTCCGGCGATCGTGACGGGGCCGGCAGCCTTGCCTTTGGCTAGGCGAGCTCGGCATCGCCGGCCATGGCCGAGGCCGGCGACCGGCGAAAGAAAAAAGAAGAAAAAAAAGAAGAAGAGAGAGAAGAGAAACGTTTCTTCATTTTTGTTTTCGAACAAGAAACAACAATTTGTTGTTTCTTTTTTTTGTTCTTATTTTGTTTCGGGAACAAAAAAAAAAAGAACAGAAACGCAACCAAACGCGTTTCTATTCATTTTTTGTTCCCGAGAACAAAATCCGTACAGAAGTGTTCCGAAACGTTTCTTTGGAACGTTTCCATGCACGCCCTAAGCTTGCATGAGACATGCTCAAAGGAGTTGACGTTGGATTTTTCTCAAGATCTGTTTTACCGGACCCCTTGTGTTTCCTGTTTTTGTGGGTTGGAATGTGCTACGAATTTGAAGTTATTTTCTTCTTAAAAAATGTTCTAAACATCTTCATTTATGATATATATTTTACTCAAGATTTTTTGGATTTAAAGGAACAGAATTTCAGCTTTGTTGTATGCAAGTCAAAATCTCGTTTTATGCTGGAATCAGTGACCTTTTGGTGTTAAAAAAAAATTATCAACTATTGAGGTTTGATTTTAAAAAGGGTTTCGTATGAAAGTTGTTTGGGACATCTTGATATTTAACATAATCAAATTTCAAAGCAAATGGATGAGTTTTGGATTTTGAACCAAGCTAGTTTTGGAAAACGTGATTTTTGGACACGGGAACAATTTTGGTAACTGTTTGAGCGATTTACTGCTCATATTTTAGAAAAAACTAGGTCAAAGTTTCTCATGAAAAATGTTTTTTTAAGCGTTCTTTACAACATATCTAAATTTGAGAATTTTCTAAACTCGTTTAGTTATGTTTCTAGATTTAATCCTAGAACCATGCATGTGGACTCGGTTTCTGCCGGTGAGGGCCAATTGTGGTCTTGTTGCCATTCTTGGTGTTTTGCTTGTTGGAAAATGCATATTTGGTGATTTTAGATGATTTTAGCATGCTGAGAACCTATGTTTGATGGTTGTGCACAAGTGATGCTCATTGTGTGTGCAAAATGAAGTGGAATAGGCTTGGAGGTGGTGAACAACAATTCTGTTTAGTGCATACCATTGCATTGCGATCTTGGCACATTGATCATGCTGTGTGGTGGTGCATGTGTGGGCTGGTGGTGTTAAAAGTGTGCCCTAATGGAAATGTGTGAATAAATCAAATTAAGAGATATTCCATCGAGCAGCATCCTAATGATGCCCCCGGGGAGTGGGGATACCCCAAGCTGTGTGGTTTGGGATGCCTCGGTTGAAGTCACAGGGTCAGTGACTCCTGGACATCGGGATGCCTCGGAGGGAGATGCCCAAGGCCAGCGTTCCCTAGAAGTCCGGCCAGCGACCCGGAAGTGACTCGAACCGATCCAGCTAGCATTCGGGATTCAATCTGTTTCGAGGGTGGATATGAAATGTTCACACATTGAAATTAATCAACAAGGTGTGTGAGTACATGTGATGGTGTTGCCGTGTGTCATAAGATGCATGAATAGGATTGTGTGTGCCGTGTGATGTATGAACGGAGTTCCTATGCACATTGCGGTGTAGTCCTCATGCATTATACTCACTTTAGCTTGCCTAGTTCGCATGATATCATTGGTAGATGTAGTCCATGGTTATGATAATTCACTGTATTTGTGCTATTTTTACTAATGAGCGAAGTTAGGATCTCGTTGTTTAATGCAATGCTTTATAAGGCATTATTGATCACCCCTTATTTATAGAGTTTTCAACCAAGCTCTCTCATTACGGGCTAACCTTAAGTCGGTCCACACTAGCTAGTTCCATATAAGACTAATTAAAAAAACATTCTATCTCATCTTATCAAGCCAATTCCGTAAAACGGTAAATTAAAATATCAATTAATGTAACTTATATCATAAAAACTTTCACATTTTTGCAAGAGAAATAATATGCAAGCAATCTATACCAAAAAAATTTACACCAATCAAAATCTCTGCTAGAGCTTAAGTGGAGTTTTTTTTTAAAGTCCATCTGAAATCCATCATATAAATATCCTCCGACTAAAAGAAAACATAAGACATAAAATTGCAATGTTTGACGAATCACAATGTAAGTTATGCAATATTTGCGCACGTTAAACAATATGAACTAATGAGAAACAGTGGAATCTGAAGAAAATGCGGTTGAGTAAGACTCGGTGATGCTGAAAAGCGGTAATCACAGAGCAGGGCAATGGCTGAACAAGTTTAATCTCTCTGGATCTGTGTTTTATGCAACTTTTCAAGTTTAAATTGTAAAGATGCACCTCTTCTGAATCAACCCATTCCTTCATTAGTCGAGTCTATACTTAGATTCAAAAGAAAATAGCAAAAGTGTCAGAGAAAATTCCTCGTGTCACTCTAGTTCTCTACTTCAATAGTACATTTTTTTCATAGATTGTTCTCTGGGTTCAAGTTCAGAGTTGAGGAACATGTTGGAGTGCATCATCGTACTCTTGCGTGGCATTGTGCCTTAGGGACGGTATTGTTGCCGAAGCCATTTGTGCCGCAGTGGAGAAATAACTTCATTAAATATATCTTCATGGAAGTGCCTTGCCTCGGGCCGATTCTTCTATAACTTCCTCTTTCCATTTTGTCCAACTTGAATTTGTGACCTTTATTCCACAGCAAGTCTGACGCATTTATTGTCTCAAATGGATTCGTGAAGGCACAATTTCAAGACGTGGAAAAGCTCGAGAAATTCAATGCTCTCAACTACAACGAGATGGAGCATGAAGATGTGCCATCGATTGATCATTGCTCAAGTTGGCTATGCTCTAAGCACGGCATATATACGAGACGAATCTTCCAATGGGGAACTCATCAAGAGTCCAAAGAGGTGGATGGAAAAATGACTAAAATTGCCGATTCAATGATCCGCAATGCGATGGACAACTCTCTTTTTGACATCCTCCACGTGCACTCGACGGCTTATGATGTTTGGAAAGGCATCCGACAGAGGTACATAAATAAGAATGCTGGTAACATCTTTCTTGGTTAACAAGCACCTCGATTATAAAATGATCGTTCTATGCCTATTACCAATCAAGTCAATGAATTGACTGATAAATATTGTGACTAAGCATTTAGATGCAGAAAATTATCCAAAAAAATCATAAACCTATTGTATTTTTATCAATTCAGTTTTAAACTTTTCAATTTTATCAATTGAGTCATAAACTTTTTCATTTTTTGCCAATTGAGTATTCAATATTTTCATTTCTTGTCAATTGAGTTCATCCGGCCAATTTTAGCAAGAAATCGCTAACATGGAAGCCGATAATGCCATGTAAGATTGTTAACGCCGACGTGGATAAATTTTAATGATAGTTTTAATATTTGTTAAATTTTTATTCTTTTTCTCTTTTTCTCTTTTTTTCTTTCTTTTTTTTTTTTACTTCTTCTTCTTCCTTTTACCGATGGCCGGCACCAAAGGCCGACCACTAACTATGTCAGCCGACCGGCCTCACCCACCATAGGCGAGGCACGATCGGATGAGCCCCGATGAGGGTCGGCCCGCCAAGCCAAGACAACCTTCTTTGGGCATCACCGTGCACAAGCAACTCCCGGCGAGGCTCCCTTGGCACTGGTGAGGGCCAGCCTTGCCAGATCTAGCAAGGCCCAATGAGGATCGGCCTCGCTCAAGCCGGATCAAGCAAGGCCGATTCTCACCCAAGCCGGGGCAATCTCGCCCGACATCACCTTTGCCCGATAAGGGAGCCCTCGTCGAGACTCGCCCACCCAAGCAAGGCCAAGCGAGGGTCGGCCTCGCCCAAGCCGAGATCAAGCAAGGCTGGCCCTCACTCGGCATCGCCTTGGCCCGACTAACACCTAGCAAGGCTACCCTAGCCTAGGTGAGGATTGGCCTCACCAAATCCGGATTGGGCAAGGCCAACCTTCACCAGTCTCACCTTAGTGAGGCTAACCTTGCCGCCACGCCTCGCCTCTAGCAAGCGAGGCCGGTCGGTCGAGTATGGTCGATGGCTAGCATCCGGTGGCTAGCCACGCCAAAAAAAGAAAAGAAAGAAATAAAAATAAAAAAATTCATAAATAAAAAATAAAAATTCAAAAATATTAAAATATTATTAAAAATTATTCATATTAGTGTTGGCAGTCCTACGTCGCACCGTTGTTGTCCACATCAACATTTCCTGCCAAAATTAATCGAATGGACTCAATTGGCAAAAAGTAAAAATGTTATGATTTAATTGACAAAATTTAAATGTTTAAAACTAAATTGACAAAAGTGTAATAGATTTAGAATTGAATTAGTAAAAATGTAATAAGTTTAGGATTTTTGAACAAATTTCTAGTTCATATGCTAAGGGGCCACTCTCCGAGACTTTTTACGTTTCTAATGCCAAAAGCTTTTAATGCACCAAGAAAATGAGTCTTTTGAGTTTGGATCAATTGCTTCCACACATTCAAATTGAAAGTGAGGCTAGAAATCGTGATGTATGCAAAAACCAACCAAAGAAGGGACAAGTTCTCAGCCTATTTAGAAGTTCTCTAAGGAAAGAAAGCCTCTTTCAATGAAAAGAGGAAACGAGATGAGTAGGAATTTTTAACAAGGAAAGGAGAAATCCTTATGGGTCGTGTGGCTCTCTTTTGCACGTTTTCACGAAGGACAAAAAAGAAAGTGAAGCCTATCTCGTGGTGGATTGACTCCGGCAGACTCGCCATGTCGCTCCCCCACAAGAATCGTGTTATAGACCTCTGACTCTGAGGCAAGAAACAGAAGAATGCAAGCACTGTTACCGCCATTCTCGCGAGTTGCTAGAAGTTGAGGGAGGCTGTTCCGGCGACGAGAATTGACATTTCGATGATTTATGTAAATTAACAAGATATAAGGCGAAGCTCTGCTGCAAATCCACAGCTGCATACATGGGTTTTAACTTTCTTGGTTTTCTAGGAAATTAACTCGATCTCTCCTTTCCGGCCCTTCTCCCTTTACGGGTCTTGACAGAGCAGATCAATCTCACCCCTTCAGCTAATAGGATTCTATGATCTCTTAAGTTAATGATGCACCGTCCTAAAAGTACTGTGTTTTAATGTATCTATACAAAATGTCATACCCCACAAATCCTTTTGAAGGTTTCGAAGGAATGATTTAGATTTTTCCATTCGTAATATGATGCTCATCGATCCTTTGAGTTTTGTAGAGGTGCCTAAGGGTGACAATTCGCTTTTAACTCCTTTAACACATGTCAAGTACATATGCTGGATTAATTCTAAACTACCGATAATGACAAGATTCATTTAAGTCTTGTATAGGTCGCACCAAGTCTAACGGTCTATGGATACGGGGTTAAGGCAGTGCGTCCGGATCATGGACTCATTCGACACACCTGCGGAAGAGCTGGTGGAAATGAATGACGTGTCACTCGGCAATTGGTCAAGGTAATAGGTAAGAGGGGAAAAAGGTTTATGATGTTGCCGTACCACATACGGTGGGCTCCACATGCAGGGGCGTCCCGCAATCAAGCATGAGGCCCACTGAGAAGGCAAGTGGGTCTGTGGGCCAACAGCATGCTCCCCAATCGTAGCCCACTAGCGCAACTCCTTCTGGTGGGTCCATTTCATTGGATGGAGTCTGACAGAGAGTGGGCCATACCCAGCTGGGCCCAGAAGATGTCCATATTGAACACCCGATTGTTGGGGCCAGGCCGTCAGATTGTGCGAGAGGGAAAAGAAATGCTTGGTCCATAGACCATGCAGATCAAATTCCTCTGGAGCGTTCATAGTTGGGCCTACAAAATAAATGGCTTAGATGATATCAATCTACATGATATGTAGGCCATGCGATAACTTTTTGAGCAGGAGATGGCCGAAGAGACGATAGATGTTTATAAATCATGTTGGGGAGACCAAACCCATTTGGGCTGTTGATAACGCAATTCTCACGATGAGGCCTGCAAAATCAATGGTTCAAATGATATTGATCCACATGACCTATACATCATGTGATAACTTCTAGTACAAGATGTGGTAACAGCACGAGAGATATTTACCCTCTCTCGGAGCGTTATGTTAGTAAGTCATGTGATCCGTCGGCGTCGGTCACCAAATGGCAAGGGTGGTGTAGGTATGCTATATCCCAAAGAGAACGAAGGAACTCAATAGGCTTGACATGAGATTATGGGTGGGGGTTACAACCTGAGAATGGATGACATGTTGCTCTGGTAGCACATAACAGCACGAGGGCAAGAACTCTTTTGATGATCTATTGCATGGTACCAACTTAAACTGACATTTGCTTGTAGGATTTAAGAGGATTTCGACAGTTGCAGATCGAGTTCTATGGTACTGGCAAAGGAACAATTATCAAATGTAGATATCTAGACATTCCCAACACGTCATTTATTTTGAACCCACTCAAGTTAATATTGCCAAATTAGTAGGTGTAAATTCCCCCTCGAATGCGATGTGGAACTCATCCATTTCAAATGAAATTAAGTGAGAGAAGGGAGAATATACTCTATTGATTCGGTAGTGGCCTACAAAGGCTCTACAAAAATTGGGTCCACCATGTGAAAAGTCAACATCATTGTAAGCGAAGGTTATTTTATTAGAGAAGAAAATAGACTTCTCATCAATGAGTAATTTCATGATTACTAAATAGGCCGTGTTTTCTTACAACTCTATTGTATGAATTTTCATCTGACCGCACATTTGATAGTAACTTATAAAGTATATACATTACTCGGTATGATTAAGATGTGGGTAATGCCCTTAGATTATAACTTACCAATTGAAAGCATAGTCAGAGAAAAAATCGGCCTTGCAAAATTGATTTATAGAATGGCATCTCATCTTGTGCATTGGTCCTTGAAGAAGGGGCTTGAACGACGGATAAAGATGTGATCGCACAACTTTGCAAATCAACTTTGCTAACTACCCTTTGAGATTACTAATTCCAAAGACGTCCCTTTCGTGTTTGACAAACTTAGAGACGACAACATGGCGACCAAGTTGTTGCTATTTGCGTATGCTGCTCAACTTTGTGCGGACAAAAAGGCAACGTCCCACCACATCAAACCTTATAAGAAGGAGAGATACCACATGAATTTTCCATTTTTCTTTTGTTCTTTTCCAGATCATGCAGATTTCAGAGCAAATTGTCCCAGATGCAGCATCGTTTTCCATGGGGACCTATTTAGGTTTAGAATGCATCCGTGTTGAAAATTGGAATACCGTAGGTTAGTCTTGAATATGTCTTGAATTGTTTCAAATATTCGACCTAAATTAAAATTTATGGCGATCCAACTTGAGTAAAAAAAAAAATGGATATTTAGTGTCGGCAATAGTGAAGGGTTTGGGCCTAGTGCAACACTAGACCTCGGCGAGAGTACAAGGGCGCAGCCTCTGCTACATGAAGTAGTGTAAATATTGTTTTCTCGAATTATTAGATTTAAGAAAAGGCAAAAAGAATTTCAAGTTTTTTTGAATCATTTTTTGTAATCCTTGAATTTTCATGGGATTTTGCTTTTCCTCTCCCCGATAGTTATTCCTACAAAAATTTTCCACGAAAATTTGTGTGTGAATTTGTTCATTATTCTCGGTTTTAATTTCATTATAGCTTTCACATTTATTGTAACAATTAAGTCATTTGGAATTTTCACGGTTCTAAACAGCCAAGTTTTTGAAGTTAATTCTCCTTTGCTGTATTTACTTCCTCAAGGGCATTACCTCAAACTTTATCTAGATCAATCACATTCATAATCTTTAGACCACTCATGCCACCGAGAAGGTGCCTTTGCCGCCTCCAAACTAAGCGCTGATACCACGCTGTCATCCCCTCCTCCATATTGAGATTATTACATGCTAAAATTCATTTCTTTTTTCCTTTTGCATACATGTTGGAATTCAAATTAATGCACATAAGGATAAATCAAATTGTGAAATTTTATGGGATCACTGCCAAGTGTGCTGAAAACTTAAGCTGATAGATGTAGACGTGGTTTAATAGCTAAATATCCTAATACCCCCCTCACGCATGAACTAGTTTTTTGCGTAAGTCAAAAAAAGTGGGAGTATGATCTAAAAACATTTGAACTCATAACCTACTATTTTGATATCATGTGATATTTTGTGGAACTACTGCTAACTATTCTAAAAATTTAAATTGGTAAATGAATGAGTGATTTAATATTTAAATATTCTAATATGAATGTACAAATCTCACCCTCTCTCCCTTGCAACGTGAGCTTATATGAATATGATGCATTGCTCCAAACGTGAGGTGGGGATGTCTAAACCTCCCAAATTCACCGACATGTTGACCACGTTAGAATAGATGATCTTGAAATTAGAGGTCGGAAATGGATCATGGAACCCTTCTTAAAAATTTAAAATTTAACGGGTCGGGTGACATGTAGATTAGGTGACCTTTATAAAATGGGTTGAAATAAAATTTACAAAAGCAAAGTTAAGATGCGAATCGTTTATGAAAGAGGAACTCTTTCATTTTTGGCACATTCTCACGTAAGACGGAGAATTAATGAAAGAAATCTATTATGAAATTTGAAAGAATTCCCTGATTAAAAAGGTGATTTCATTCCCCGATTAAAGAGGTGTACAACAAGGGAAGCCGAAAAGTTTTTCTCTCTCTCTTCCCTTTCTTTTCCCGTTGTCTTTTTAAATCTTGAGCCATGGGAGAGGGTTTGAGCTAGTCTCACCCTCTCCTTTCTCTTTTTGTTGATTTTGTTTGGGTTTTCTTGCTTTTTCTTCGCTCTCAATTTAGATTCAATGTAGCTCTCGATATGAGAGTTTAAATTCTCTTCATCTAGGTCTAAATTTGGATGTTATCCATTCCTGATCTAGATCTGAGAGCTTAATAAATATGCTTTTGGGAATTCGATGCCCCTCTATTATGTTCATGTATAGGTTTTCTGCTTCCAGCCTCAATGATGATCACAAGTTTTGGCATCTCGTTGAATTACAAAGATTTGCTCATCAACATCTTAGATCTATGTTTATTTAAACTATTCTGGTTATATCCGTACGATAATGGTGTAGAGGAAGTTGAACCTAAGTGCATACCATCATTTGGCAACGTCGTAATTATTGGAGAAGGAATCTTTGACGTGTGCTCATCACTAAAAAAAACATGAGATCGAGTGATCAGCCGCCACTTTACTTTGACAGATTTATTCTGGTGGAACAAGTTTGTGCTAAACTTTGCTGATGTGCTGATGATCTTCCTTGTTTTCTAGATTTGACTTTATTTTTCAGTATTCATGCTCTGTTTCGATTGGCTTTATCCTGAAAGCTATGTACATCAATATCATTTTGAATAATGAATAAAATTCTTTTTTGACCAAAAAAAAACAATGAGATGTATAATAATAATAGAGCTCGGTGTCCGGTGACGGCAACGGCAACAATTATTGTCATGCGGTGGTCATCGTAAGTTGGGAATTGTAAGGTGGTAGCCCTTTTCCTCGGACGAGGATTTTTATGGAAGAGCAAGAGAGAAAGGGAGAGAGGCCTCAAACCACACTGTCGCCGCGGATTGCAACCGCCTCACAAGGCGGTTGCCTAGGGCGGAGCTTCCACCTCGTGGTGGTCACCGATAACACCAATCGCTATATTCGTTGTCTTAAAAACATTTTGAGAGAGCCTCAGACGACTGCCTCGTGGTGGTTACAATCCTCGACGACTATCGAGAGAGAGAGAGACCGTTAGGCCATGCTTGGTGATAGTCGACGAGGATTGTGACCACCATAAGTTTTTCGCCATTTCCAGCTACCTCCATGACATTATCGATCGTCGCGGGCCGTTAGGCCAAGCATAGCCATGGTCGACGGGGATTGCAACCACCACGAGTGTTCCAGCATTTCCGGTCCCCATAGCCTCCAACAAAACAGATGGTAATTGCTTTTTGTTTTTTGTTTTTTGTTTTTTAGAACTTTCAAATTTATTGTAAAATTGGCTAAATTTGTTTTTTAAATTTGCCAAATTTGTTATATGCAATATTTTCCTTGATTTGCTAAATTATTAGGTTGATTTGTTCCTAAGATGGATAAGGAAACTATCTAGTTGGAATCGCTTCTCGTTTATGAAATGAGGAACTGAATCGATTCCTAGTGAAACTAAGTAGGGCAGTTATTGAAACTGGCTACTTTTTCTTTTGCTTCATTTTATTTTTGTGGATCAAGCATATTTTTTGTAGTACTTGTAATTTAAAATTTTCCCATAAAACAAATAAACATTAGACCAAATAAAAAAAGTGAGAAGAAAGTTTTTAAGAGACTCAACTTAGAGTTCGGTTCAAAACAAGCCTTGAAAGACCGGTTTTACACGAGAACCGGCCTTAGTAGGCTTGTTCTAGGTAGACCCAACATTTCTGGATTTCAACCCAATGGGTCCTTATATGAACCAGCCAGGAATCAATTGGATCACGCTGGTTCGGTTCGATTCCCAAGTTGAATCACTTGATTGTGCACCCCTAACGACAATGAAGTAGAACCATTAGGCCATTTGCCACATACCATAGAAAATCCTCTTATAGCGCATGTGTCCATCTAGTGGGTGTAACTTGACACATGATTGATAGATGACATAGAAAATACGAGTTCCATATGCACCCTGTATATGCAAATCCACTCCATTTGACTGTTGAGATGCAATGCATTCAATACATGCAAGCCCATTTCATCACAACCATCAGATCATATAAGGAGTCTATATCATTTGAAGCTGAGATAGAGCAGACGCAATTCTCCAAAAGTGAATGTAATATTCTCTGGAAAACAATTATGTAATAGCACCGTTATTTTTCTCTTAAATAAAGGGATGCTTTGCACCACAAATTTTAAATGTGCTAGCGGGATGACTGCTTTGGTCAGTACTGGGGCAAGAAATCTGATTATTTGTCCACGGTACACCTAGCTTTATACGTATGGGAAACATATATGGCAAAGCATATTGCATAAAGTGTAGTTTACCTCAGAAAAATAAGAAAAGAACGGTACCGTTAATCTTAAAAAGTGACGGATCGATTTTAGCCACAAAAGTTATTCCTCAAAATCAGATGACCTTTTTATCCGGCTGCAAAGAAAACAGTGCGCCGTGCGGCTACGGCTTTCAAAACGCACATTAACACAGAAGAAATGATCAGAGATCAAAAAGAAGAAAGGAAAAAAAGCTAAATAACCTTAAATGAAGAGCAGTCGGTTATATATCAATGTAATTTTGATAGTTTTTCTTTCTAAAAGGGCTTGAATTGGGTTGTGACCTCCTCCCTCCCCCTCCCCTCCACCCCCCAAAAAAAAAACCAACCAAAAAAAAATCCGCTATAACATTAATAATTTGTCGATTGAAAAATAATCAATCGTAATGAGTATTTTATGGGAAAATTGTTTTTCTATTGTCCAGATTGTGATTACTGAGTTTGTCAACTTTGGACTTTTGCAATCTAGCGGACGATATTTTCGACTCAAGTTGAATATTTTTTAGTGAGAGACTAAGGGTGTAAACAGTAACATTTCTGTTCCGATGAATAATTTCTTTTGAGAAATAATTCTTTTCAATTTTATTCTCTAGAATAATTTTTGAATAAAATAACTGTTTAGTAACTATAAAAAACTCGTATTCTCGGAATATAAAAAGAACAGGAATGTGTTTGGTACGATCTATAAATTTTTGTATTTTTTCGTTTTTTCTTCTTGCTTGCTATCACCAAATGCGATCGCCGACCGTCGCAGGCCGCCGGCCCATCGCAAGCCACCGGCCGCCGCCTTGCGACGATCGAGTAGCTAGCGGCCGGACGGTCGGTGGTCGGCAAGCAACGACCAGCAGGTGGTGGTCCATGTAAGAATATGGATGGGAAAATTGAAGAGAAAAGTTTTCTGTATTCTCTGTATATCTCTGTACGTACAATGTCAATGTTTATATTACAAGACATGTATAATGAAAAAGGCAACTAAATAATGTATAGACTAGATTTGATATTAATTGGTCTTTGATTTGATTTTGATTAATCTGAGGAATATTCAATGTGGTCCGAAGATATCTTACGTATCTTCCAACACTCCCCCTCAAGCTGGTGGCTTATAGATATCCAAGACGCCGAGGTTGCTTAAGAGATATGCATGCTGACTTTGACATAGAGGCTTGGTGAAGACATCTGCAGGTTGTTCTTCTGTTCCAATCCCCTATGTCTCGATTATACCTTCCTGAATTTTCTCTCGAGTGAAATGGCAGTCCACTTCTATGTGTTCCGTTCTCTCATGCACAATGGGATTTGATGCTAGTTTGAGAGCTGCATCGTTGTCACAAAATAATCTGGTTGGTCCCTCGACTCGCACTCCAAGGTCCCAAAGTAATCCCCGTAGCCATATTATCTCACATGTTGTTTTCGCCATAGCTCGGTATTCTGCTTTTGCCGAGGATAAAGAGACGGTCAGCTACTTCTTGGTTTTCCACGAAAGTAAAGAATCTCCCAACTTAATGCAGAAACCAGTCATGGATCTCCTGCTCATCGGACAAGTGGCATAATCTGCATCACAATACGCTGTCATTCTCATATCACACTTCCTGGAAAGAAGAATCCCAAGTCCAGGACATTTCTTCAAGTACTTCACAACTTTCAATGCAGCATTCATGTGAGATTGCTTTGGCTTGTGCATGAATTGGCTGAGTGTCTGTACAGCATAACTAATGTCTGGCCTGGTCACAGTCAAATATATGAGTTTCTCGACAAGTTTCTGATAACTCAATGGATCTTTGAGTACTAGATCTGCTTGCTGAGACACTTTAGCATCATAATCTGCCGTAGTCAATTTAACATTTTGCTCGATTGGAATCACAGCTGGCTTACATCCTGACAAACCTACTTCTGATATGATTTCCAATGCAAATTTTCTCTGGCTGAGAGATATTCCTCGATCTGATCGTGCAATTTATATTCCAAGGAAATATTTGGGTGTACCTAAATCTTTTATGTGAAAGGTAGAATACAAGTATTCCTTGAAAACTTGGATAGATACTTCATCGTTTCCCATAATAAGTATATCATCTACATATATCATTAAGTATATAGATGATGTACCTTTAGTCTGTGTAAAGACAGCATAGTCAAATCTGGACTGTTGGAAACCTGCAGCTATCAGGGACTCAGCAAATTTGGCATACCACTGTCTAGAAGCCTGCTTAAGTCCATACAGGGATTTACGGAGACGACATACTATGTAAACCCTATGGCACATCCATATAAATCTCTTCGTCTAAATCTCCATGTAAGAAGGCATTATGGACATCCATCTGATGCAGCGACTAGTCCTGAAAAGCTGCTATTAAGAGGAATGAGCATACCGTAACATCTTTGGCAACGAAAGAGAAGGTTTCGTGATAGTCAAAATCTTCCCGTTGCGTGAAACCTTTAGCCACTAATCGAGCCTTGTACCTTTCAATCGATCCATATGCTCAATATTTGATCTTGTACACCCATTTGCATCCAATTGCCTTCCGGTCTGGGGGTAGAGAGATGAGTTCCCATGTCTGATTGTCCACTAAAGCCTGCAATTCTACTTGCATAGCTTTCTACCATCTCGGATCAGTGCTCGCCTCATCATAATTGGATGGTTCTTGCTCCTCAGAAATGCGAGAAATGCAATAACGATGCCCCACCGACAGCCAATCAAATGAAACATAAGAGGAGATGGGAAAAAGAATACTTGGCGAGTTTCTGACACCACACACATAGTCTTTCGTCCAAGTTGGTGGACGCGTGACTCGCCGGGAACGCCTTGGTGGGGTATTTGCAAGGGATAATTGACCCGAGCCAGTATCAATAAGAGTGGAGGAATGATCCGTGCCAGTATTTAACAGAAGTGGAGTCGAGCACAACTTCATCATCCGAGATTTGGTTCGTGGGTTCCAGCGGAGGTGTTAATTCCATGGATGATGCAAAGGGCTCCCTTATGTCTGTTGATGTACGAAGTAGAACATATCCTGGATCATTTGCAGTTTCTTCAATATGAGGCGAAGAGTGATGTCCTCGGCTATCTGTGCTTGGTTCCTATGCAGCAAAAGGAAAAATATTCTCCTAGAACGAAACATCTCTACTAACAAAGAATTCCCCGTAGATGAATCATAAATCCTGTACCCCTTTTGTAAAGTGGGATATCCCATGAATGTGCAACGGCAAGCATGAGGACCCATCTTATCTCTAGGTCCCACTATAGTGACATAACATTGATAGCCAAAAATCTTCAAATGACTCATATTTGGCTTCTTCCCAAAAAACAATTCGAAAGGATTCGACCGTCAAGAATCTTGGTCGGCATTCTATTGATTAAATAAGCTGCAGTTAAAACATAATCTCCCCAAAAATTGTCAGGGATGGAAGCTTGAAACTTCAAGGCGCGAGCAACGTCCAATAGGTGACGATGTTTCCGTTCCACTACTCCATTTTGCTGTGGAGTATACGTACAAGAACTCTCATGTAAGATCCCTTGAGATGAGAGTAAACCAGTACACTCATGGTTAAAAAAATTCCTTCCCATTGTCTGTTTGTATTCGGCGGATTGTCTTGCCAAATTGAGTTTTTGATAGAGAAAGGAAGGTCCTTAAATGGGATATGACCTGACCCTTAGATTGCATGAGAAAAATCCATGTGGCCCTTGAATGGTCATCCACAATGGTGAGGAAAAAAGGGGACCCATCATGGTTCTGTGTATGATAAGAACCCCAGACATCAATATGAAGTAAGGAAAACGAATAATCTGCAAAATTTGTGCTCAATGGAAAAGGAATACGGGACTGTTTGGCAAGTGGACAGATATGATATTGCGAATAAGGAAATAGAGAACTATGACCCATTCTGGAATACAAAATGAATTGTTTATCATTGGTAGTCAAATTACACAATGATTGTTTATTAAAATGAAATTGATCAAGATTTGCTAAATTTCTCCAGAAATATAGTCCTTCAGATAGATTACCCCAGCCCATCAGTTTCCCAGTCGAAAGGACCTGAAAGAGACAGCTATCAGCAATGAAGGAAACCTTTTAAGAATTTTCCTCACAGGCTCTAGACACGGAGATAAGGTTAAATTGAAACTCTAGAACATAGAGGACATTTGTGAGAGTAAGCTGAGAGCTAAGATTGATTGTCCCTGTTGTGGACACACGAGCAACATTTCCATTCGGCAATTGCACAATAATGGGACTATCCAGTTCTTCATTAATAACAGTAAATAGCTTCTTGTCACAAGCAATATGATCACTAGCTCCAGAATCAATAATCCAAGTACTCCTCGATATGGTATTTATTAGGCAATGAGAAATACCTATAAAGCTGCTCCCCCATTTTGGAATATCCAATTTTTGCAGTGCTTGCATCAATTGCTGAGACTCAGCATGTGTGATAGATTGATCAGTTGATTCCGTGAGTTGATAAGCTGCTACTGCTGATATTTCCTTCTTTTTTTTCTCCAGGTCGGCCATGCAATTTCCAATAACTATCAATTGTGTGGTGGGGCCGCTTGCAATAGTCGCAAAATAGCTTTCCTTTCTTCTTCAAATTCGATCCATAATTCGGCCCATAATTCGACCCAAGATTCTTCGAAAAAGGAGGACCGTGGATCTGTTTGATCCGAAGCCATCTCCGCCGTCCAGATCGTCCGCGTAGCGCGCCCCTTTAAAGCCGTCAAATCATTGCGTGTGATCTAAGCCGTCAATCGCGGGACCTTTAAAAGGTCTCTGTTCAGTGAACCCTAGCGACGGGTTCCGCCTCTTTTCTAGGGTTTTTGTTCCTCCTCTCTCGATTCTTGCCGCAAGAGCCAAGCCCTTCATCACTTTGCTCTCCGTCGAGGTGAGTCTTTAGCTCTCCTCCTGCACGGCAAGTTGGAAAATCCTTCCAATTGGCGGCGGAGGCTCCATGGCCAAGATTTGCAGCCTGAAAGTAAGGTAAGAATTGTTGAGTATTAGCAAAAATCTCGTTGCCTTCTCTCGGTCATTCATCCCCTTGTACTGTTGGAGGGTCTTTTCGAGTCTGATGAGTTTTTCTTCGGCAGCCTCTAGCTCGTTCCAGAGAGCTGAGAGCCTATAGAAGCAGGCCGTCACGGTCATGTTTCCTTGCTTCAGTTCGAAGAGGGCTTGATGCAACGAGAAAATCCTTGCTCGATCCAATTTCCCATACATCTCTCTTATACTATCCCAAAAAAAATTTGAGTCCTCTGTTGGAGGTAACCCGGCGGCTATTTCTGGGCTGATACAATTTCCTATCCATGTCCTAACGAGCTGGTTGCATTTTTTCCATTGTCACCCTAATTTTTCATCGGTTGGAATGGGAATTGTTCCATCGATAAACCCTTCTTTGTCTTTTGTGATGAGGGCTCGGCAGAATTCACGTGCCCAACTCGAATAGTTCTCGAATCCTGTGAGATGGTTGCTGATGAGCTTCAACTCGGATCCGTCGGCTATGGAAACATACAACGCGTCGCCAGGTTCTAGCCGACCCATGGCGGCCGCGAAAGGAAAAGGGAGAAAGCCTGTTGGGAATCTTGTGCTGTATGTTGTCTACCCCGAATTGAAAACACCCGCATTTGAATTTCCTGAACCGCCCGTTTGCTCTGGGCCGATGGTTGAGCCTGCTCTATTGTTGGTTGGTAGGCCTCCATTAGCCTGCACACTTTGGTAGCCCGGCTGTGATGTTTCTAGATTCGATCCATGAATCCATGGGTATGACATTCACTGATAATGATAGCCTGAGAAGGGGAACCCTGGATTGAACTAAGCTGGAAAATGTTGCCAGGGCGTGTGATGTGCGTGAATTTGGCCTTGACTAGGCTAATGTTCAGCCAGGGAAGTAACAGTGGTTGATTCTAGATTGGGGGAAGCAGGTGGTTTTGCATTCCTTCCTATCTGATCTTCGGAGGTCGAGGTAGGTATTTGTGGGTTTGTCATGATGAAGAGGTTTTAAAGAAATTTGCAGCAATTCTATTCTGTAGGTTGGTTTATCTGTGGCAAGGGACGAAAGCTGAAAAAGGAATTCCTACCGGAAGCTGCTTTGTTTTGCAAGTGTTGCAACAACAAAGGCAGAGAAGAGCCGGAGGCAATTCAAAAAAGGTTTGCGGAAGCTATACCAAGATCAGAAGACACTTTGATACCGTGTAAGAATATGGATGGGAAAATTGAAGAGAAAGGTTTTATGTATTCTCTGTATATCTCTATACATACAATGTCAATGTCTATATTACAAGACATGTATAATGAAAAAAGGCAACTAAATAATGTACAAACTAGATTTGATATTAATTGGTCTTTGATTTGATCTAAAGATATCTTGCGTATCTTCCAACAGTCCAGTGTTGGCTGTCGACGGTTGGCGGCCCGTGACAGTTGGCCAGTCGCAGAAGGCGATCGGCGAGAGGTCCGCAGCGGTCGAGTGGCAAGGAAGAAGAAAATAGGAAAAATAAAAAAAATAAAAAAGATGACTTATTTTTAGAAATTGTTCGTGAGAACATAAAGTTATTATTTTTACTTCTTGTTTCTGTTCAAAATCTATTCCCCGACCACTTTTCTATTCCGGGGAATAAAAAAATTAGTTGACGTTACAAAACAAAATTCTGTTCTTTTTTTGTTCTGAGGAATAAAAGAACAAAATCGGGAGAAATAAAAACGTTATCATGTAGGCCCTAATGGTAATTCTCATAGAAGGTACTCGCATTCGTCTCTGTTCCCATCCTTTTATTCATAAAAAGAAATCATATAAGCATCTTTTCTAAGGCACATGTTTTTTCTTTAGTACAATAAGCATATATTATGGGGTTCAAATTTAATTTAACATTCTATCCCATTTCGTGCCATTTATATAAGGTCTAAATAAAATAAAAAGCAAAAGAGATGGGAAATCAAAGATTGGCTTGTATTCTAATTTGCCATGTCAAAGAGAGATAATGGAGATGAACTTATGTGAATCACGAGGCCGTCACTCTATGCACAAGTAAGGAATAACTATTGACCGTAAAATGGGTCACTTGGAACCTTATGACCTACTTGTCGGGTTCCTATAATATTGTCTTCTAGTTTTAGATTCAATCCAAGAAACAAGATCAAGAAAATTGTGAAATAATAGTAATAACAACAATTAAATGTCTAGATAAAAAGATTGTATTTATAGTTTCTACTTATAACTTAGATAATCCATATTTTCACATTCTCTCCCTTTCATCACTAAAAGAACTTAAACGGGTTTCTTTTCTGACAAACATGTTATTTCTTTAATGCGATAAGCATATCTTAGTAGGTTAAAATAAATTTACAATTTGTGTCAATTATGTAAGTTCAAATCAAAAGAAAAAAGGGGTCAAAAAAAAAGATGGGAATTCAAAAATTAGCTTGTATTTCAATCCGTCATAATAGATAAATACTGACTCGTATATTGATCTAATTGTCATTAACTCTTGAAATTTGAAAAGCATTTTCTTATTTCACGAAAAACTGAAAAAAAAAAAAAAAAATTCTTTGACTTTTGATAAATGTATGCGATCAGCCCCTAATTCAAACCAACACATAAGTTTTTTTTTTTTTTTTGAACGGAAACCTTCATTCAATTTATAGAAACATTACAACCCGCTTCCCTAACATCCGATATAAGTAGATCTAACAATATAGGTGGGGGAAAGGCAGGCCAAGAAGAAGGTAAAGACCCACGCAACTGGGCCTGGCAGCCCAATTCGCGACAGCGTTGGCCGAGCGACGACAAAACCTAATTTGGAGCCGAGAGAAACAGGGGAGGAGAGTAGCTGCTTCAGCAAACATCGCCCGAATCAACCGAACCTCCCATGGCGTCTTCTGAGGATCTACAATTGCTTCGACCATAGATTTGCCGAGCCGCAAAAGATGGTGCAACGATGAGATGAGTGCGGAAAGTTCAACCTGCAAAGCCGAGGTAGCAGTAACTCGACAGGTATATCCTTCCACCAGTTTACCCGTATGATTTCTACAAATGTAAGCTATAGATCCTGTGGTATTTGCAATCTGAGAAGCCCCATCAATATTGATTTTCAGCACTCCTGGATCAGGGGGTCACCATAGAGAGCATGGATCTGAAAGATTGACTCCTAAGTTTGTCACGATAGAGGAGGTATGCTGGTGTATCCAGGCCAATAGAGACTGAGCCAAGGCAGCTTCAACCACAAAAGAAGGATCGGGCTTCTAACAATTAAAGATAAACCTATTTCGCACCTTCCATATTTGCCAGAGGAGTGCAGCGACAACATCCATACCAGGTAATAGTTGTTTATTTTGAAATCTTTATGCAATCCAATCTGCAATGCATTGTGCATCTGTTTGTAGAATAATGATATCAATCTTTGGGTGAGACTAGACTGAGTTAGTCCAGGGGCATAGGAGAAAGAGATGCCCGATCGATTCAGGGACTTCCTATGTACATAATATGCATATGGGTTCGAACTAATATGTCTGTGATAAAGATTGGCTTTGGGAGGCAGAGCATTCTGACAAATAGACCAAAGGAAAAGTCTAATTTTGGGGACAGCTTTAAGATTCCAAATACTTTTCCAAATAAGCTGAGATGGCTAAATGGAAGATGATAAACTATGAACGACTGTGAGAGGGGCTAAGTTTGTGATTGAATGATATGCACTCTTCACAGAATACTGACCAAGAGGAGTAGCGTTCCAAATTAACTGATCTTCTGTACAATTTGATCTGATTGGAATGTTAAGAATTTCTTTGGTAACCTCAACTTCAAATAACCTTTGAAGTAGAGGAACATTCCACTGATTGTGATCCGGCAACATCAAATCAACCACCATTCGAGGGTCATTGCTATTTGCTAGTCCACCGAGAGTTCCCCTAGGTAGCCATTGATCTTCACAAATTCGAATCTTTGTTCCATCCCCCACCGACCACTATAGCTTAAGTAAAATTGAGTCCCTCCCTATTAATAAGCTCTGCCAACCCCAGGAAAGGCGGTTTACCTTTGGCTGCACAACTAAAATCTTGTGAGTGGAAGTAGAGACCTTTAAATAGCTTACTCCATAGGGATAAAGGATTCTTGATTAGTCTCCAGGCCTGTTTACCAAGCATCGCTTCATTGAAAGCAATTAGATCTCGGAATCCAAGACCACCCTATTCTTTTCGATCTTTAGTGACTCCCAATTTCTCCAATGAATACCCTTTTTTGTGTTGTTAGATTGCCACCAGAATCTCGCTATCTTTTGTTCAATAGACCGACAAAGAGATACGGGAATCTTAAAAATGGACATGGCGTATTGAGGGATAACTTGAACAACACTCTTGATAAGGACCTCTTTTCCACCTTTCGATACCAATTTTTCTTTCCATCCATCTAATTTGGAATTCACCCTTCCCAAAATCCATGCAAACATATCTCGCTTAAAGCGACCCCAATCTGACGGGATACTGAATTGTTGTGCTAGATTGTCCTTAAGTGTAGTAGGATAGGATTTACTGAAATAGATGCCTGATTTATTTCGATTGACTGCCTGACCAGTAGCTAAGCAATATTGGTTCAAGATGTTAGCTAGATTCTGACATTCCATAACTTTCCCGTCTAAGAAAAAGATAGCATCATCTGCAAAAAATAAATGGGATAGGGTAGGACACCATCTATTCAATTGTATTCCCTTAAGATGACCCATTTCAATGGCTTGATGTATTAAGGTTGACAAAAGATTCGCCATTAGTATGAACAGGTAAGGGGAAAGAGGATCACCTTGTCGAAGGCCGCACGTAGGATGGAAATAGTTAAGTTGATCTCCATTAAACTGGATAGATATAGAGATTGTCGTTATACACTGCATCACCCACTGCACCCAAATGGGATGGAAACCTAGTCTGAGAAAATAATCTTTCAACAAGTCCCATTCCACTTTGTCATAAGCTTTTTGCATGTCCATTTTTAAAATTGCCTGAAAATTCCTCTTCCTATTCCGAGTCTTCAGTTGGTGTAGCACCTCCTGAACTATTAATATGTTGTCCTGGATTTGGTGACCGCTCACAAATGCACTTTGTTCGGTAGAGATCAGGTTAGGTAGGAGGGGTTTGAGTCTGTTAGCCAGGACTTTGGATATTATTTTGTAAGCATAGTTACACAGGCTTATGGGCCGATATTGGTCCAGGCTTTCCGAGTTAGGGACTTTCGGGATCAAAGAGATAATGGTCCTGTTTAGATCGGCGGGCATAATTCCTGTTTGAAAAAACTTCTGGACGGAAAGAATAAGCTCTTCCTTTAGGATATCCTAGTGATTTTGGTAGAAGAGACTGTTTAATCCATCAGGGCCTGGTGCTTGAGTTTTACTCAATTGAAAAGTAGCTTTTCTGATCTCTTCTGATGTTATCACAACAACTAATCTGACATTCATTTCAGGTGTAACAACACTTGAACATTGATCCAGGATGGGGCCATAGTCTCGGTGTCCTACTGACCTATAAAGATTTGAATAGAAAGCCATAGTCATATCCTTGAGAGTTTGATCATCTCTTACCCATTCTTGGTTGTGATCTAGTAACATACTGATCTTGTTCCTTTGTCAACGCTGAACAGTAGTTGCATGAAAAAATTTGGTATTTTTGTCGCCCCACTTTAGCCATTTTATTCTATAACGCATTGCCCAATACTACTCCTCTTGTTGCCATGCCACTTGTAGTTCTTTCTTTAACTTTGCTGCTAAATTTCTGTCATATGGACCACTTGTCTGATTAGTCAGAAATTGTAATTGCTGTTGCAAATTTGAGATCTCTGATTTAGCATTAGAAAACTTACTTCGACTCCATTTATTTAGAGCTAAGCTGACCAGCCTGAGTTTGTGTAGCAGATCGCGGCCAACTGTCACAGCCGAGGCCAATGAAGTGGCTACCGTGCTACCGCAATCCTGGTGCTCTATCCAATAGGCCTCAAACATAAAAGGTTTACATCTTCTGTGTTGTTTGGCTTCTGTACTTAACAACAGGGGGCTATGGTCGGAGCCCACAGCAGGTAATGCAAAGACCTCAGCTTCAGGGAAAGTTAGTTGCCAATTCATATCACACAGCACCCTATCTAACATTTCTTTTACCAAGTCATCACCCTGACGATTATTCATCCAGGTAAAAGCACAACCTTTACTATCAAGATCCATGAGTGAACAGTCATGTAATACTTCTCTAAATGAATGTATTCGATGTGAGTCTGCTATTCTTTTACCCACTTTCTCCCATTGATAGATAATCTCATTAAAGTCTCAAGCACAAACCCAAGGTAAAGAGTTGATGGATGCAATCTGACGGAGCGCTGTCCAGAACAGTTGGCGAGATTGGAACGATGCTGGTGCAAGTAAGCAAGTTAACTTCATCGTTATACCTTTCCTAGAATCCGTACATATAGTATCCAAAAGGTGCTGAGTTGAGTCTTCCACGTGTAGGGAAATATGAGACTGCCAAAACAGAGCTAGTCCTCTAGCGAGTCCTATAGGATTAATCAAGTGTGAATTTGGGAAATTAAGTCGATGTTGAAGCCTAGTTAGTACAGCCTCTGTGTTCTTCGTCTCTGTAAAAAAAAAACCAGGTCAAGCTTCTCTTTGACCACAAGGGCCTTAAGGGCTTGAACTGTTAAGGGAGAGCACAGTCCCTAACAATTCCAACTGAGTAGCTTCATTTTGCAATCGGTGGCTTTTGAGGGAAAGTCACCTCAACCCACTTACCGGCATCTTCAGCCAAAATAACAGGAGTTTCCATTAGTAAATTTTCATCAAGACCTTCAAATAAAGGAATACGCGAGTCATGGGGAATTTGCCTTTTAAATTTCTTTGCAATCCCTGCCTTGGTCGATAATCGAGTATACTTCTATTTCTTCTTTGATACATCCCCAACACTCTGATTCTGATTGCCTTGCTGTTGTACAAGTGAAGGAGGTAGTGTTGCGTTTATGGAAGTCACCAGCAAAGTACTTTCTTGAAGGAGTGGTGGAAGCAGAGCAGCCGCATTAGATTGAATTAAAGAGTTGTGATGATGCTGATAATCTGTGTCCCTGTCATTAATAGTTAGTGGGACTTCTTTTACTCCTTTCATCTTTTGTGCAGCAGGTATAACAGCGCTAGTTGAGGGAGTCGCAGACTTTTGACCTTCAGGACAAAGGTGCAAGTTAGGTTATTTATGCGTTGAGGAGTAAGAGTGCAGCATGTCCAGTTTGGATGGATGTTCCACTTATGTAACTTCTAGAGGAGGTAACGCCAGTAGTTTTTTGGTCTCTGAAGGAGGAGTTTCAGGTATCACTTCTTCAGTATCTTCAGAATCAGCATTCATCCCATAAAAGGTAAGCCAATAGGGACTATGTTCCTTGACCTCTGCTCTTAACCATTGTCCAAATGCCATTTTCTCTTTGCCTGTCATTTTCGCTTCAGTGAATGGAATTTCTTAACAATAAGTAGCATAGTGTCCTAGTCGGCCACAAGAGTAGCAAAAATGAGAGAGTCTCTCATAACGAAAGTCAAGCCATATAGCCTTACCAGCTATTCGAATTAACAGACCTGTTATCAATGGTTGATCTAGATAAAGTTCTACTCGGACATGGCCAGCTCTGATAGTAGTTCCTTCCTTGTTATCAATTTTCGCCTCCAACACTCTGCCTACACTCTTAACCGCTTTACAGAGCATTTGGTCTGAACACCACTCAAGGGGTAGTCCAAAAACTTGTACCCAGAATGCACAAGTAGTAAAATCATAGCAATGTAGAGGTATATTTGGTCTCCAAGCCTTAAGTATTACCAAATGACCAGCAAAGTTCCATGGACCACCCACTAGAACTCTCTGTTTATCCCTGTCTAATTTAAAAGTTGCGACAAAAAGCCCAGCTTCACGTTGGGTAATTTCAACTTGTTCTGTCCGCCAAACTTGCCTTAGAGTATTTTGAAGAGCTTGAAAATTGATAGAAGGATTTGAAAGAATTGTACCTACTAATACATTTCTGCACTCTTGTAGATGTTCCATCGGAGGTGGTTCATCCCAGACCTCAATTTCATAGTCCGACCATAGACGACCCATTCTGCTACTGAGGGCAGCTAGTCGCGATTCCTCGTCCTGATGATGGGAATCCATAAGTAAATCCCCAAGGTAACGGCTGAATTAGGTTAGAAAGGATTCGGACATGATGAGGCGATGGCAGAAAAACTGTATAAAGAGAGGAAAAAGGGGAAGATTTGGGGAAGAGAACAGAGGATGATGAATAATTCGAGCAACATTGGCATTAGCTGGTGTAATTGAGTCTGAAATTGAGAATTCGACCGAATGAGGGTTGGAATCGGAGATTCGAAGGAGATGAAGAAGAGAAGGATTAAAAGAACAGTCGATAGCTGGGTTCAAACCATCGACATCAGGGGAATTACCAGTAGGGTTACGGATTACCAGTGGGGTTTGAGATGAGAACTACCATTAATGGTAGAGATAAACTCTGCATGTCGAGAGGGTTTTTATGCCTGATCCAAAAAGATTTAACCAACACATAAGTTAACTCATGCGATTTAAATTTTAATATGAACTGCATCATGCATGGTTTCTTAACTAGCTTCCATTATTGAATTAATTAAGGTAAGCAAATTTTATAGAATATACATATTCTGGCTGAAGGAATTTGTGATCAACACGTCCCCGTTCTTATAAGCAAAGCTCCCTCCACTCCTTTTTCATCTTCCACTTTTACGTTTTCTTTTCTTCACCGCTTCTCAACTCTAGACATGGAAACGACCCAGAAGCACCAGATGGACGAGCGCGAGGAAGACGACGGCGCGACGACTCTCGAATTGAGAATCAACGGTGGAGGCCATTCCGCTGCCGATGATTGACCCCAAGAACACGACTCACCCGCCGCTGCCGTCTCCTCGACTCTTACGCTCAAAGAAAAGCTAAGGAAAGAAGAAACCCCTCAGCAACTGCGCGCGGCGGCGGCATCGTTGCCCTCGAAGCGGTCGACTAAGGATCGCCACACGAAGGTGGAGGGCCGGGGACGAAGGGTCCGGATGCCGGCCACCTGCGCCGCCCAGATCTTCTAGCTGACCCAGGAGCTTGGCCATAGGTCCGACAGCAAGACCATCCAGTGGCTACTCAAGCGCGCCGAGCCCGCCATCATCACCGCCACCGGTACCGGCACTATCCCCGCCATCACCATGTCCGTCGACAGCGCTTTTAAGATTCCCACCTCCGCCGCAGCTAACAAAGACCTGGAATCCGGAGACCCACCCGGGAAGAATAAACCAAAGCGACCCACGAACGGCGAGTATGTCGACGTCAGTGAGCACGTGACCTCGCCGAGCTCAACGATCCTCGCACCATCAATGCAAAATCACCAGCAACAACACCCCCACCACCACCACCACCACCTATTCCCTTAAGGTTTAGTTCCCATGTGGGCCATACCCTCGAGTGTCGTCGCTTCCAGAGCCTATTTCGTGATCCCGCACGTAGCCTCCGTCCCTACGCCGGTGGCGAGGCCGATATCGTCGTTCGCAGCCGCCCTCCAGCAATACGACGCGACCGCAGCCACGAAGCGAGCCGAAGCCCAAGGGAGCGATTCGGCATCCCCGAAGATATGAGGCGCCAACATGAGGTTGAACACCTCAGGACCGAAACCAGCAAGGGCGGCATCGGTCATGGCGCCGAGCTCGGTGGCGACGGCGAGTGCGCCTCACGTGCTCTGAGATTTCTCTATGGAGATCCGCGACAGCCGAGAGCTCAAGGAGCTAGACCGCAGCAGCGACGACGCGCGAGGGAGATGATGGAGAGAAGGTCGGGGTAATTGGGGGGCGGCTCCGCTGTTGACGACCTCGTCAGAGCATCGGGGAGCGACGGCATTGACCGAGCATAGAGGTGTCAAAATGGGTCACTTGTTTTTAACAAAAAGTAATTAAATTGGTTTACTTTGATAGGTGGGTTTTAAGTGGGTCTTAAGTGGGTCTTAATTGGATCTTAAATGGGTTTGGTTTTAAGTGAGTCTTAAGAGAGACTCTCTCTTCTCTCTTTAACTTTACAAAAAAAAAAATTATAAATACCGAAATTATAATTATTTTTTATTTTCTTTTTCTTTTCTTTTTCTTTTTTCTTTCCTATTCTTTTATTTTCTTTCTTCCTTTTTTTCTCTTTCTTCTTCCTCCGGTCGCCGACCACGCAATGGCCGACGACCAGCCAGGCAACCATCGAGCTCGCCGACGTCAAGCGAGCTCGAGCTCGCTAGATCCGGCGAGGCGGAGGCCTCGCGACGCTCGGCGAGGCTCAAACCTCGCCAATCCGGGCGAGACTCGAACTCACCAACATCGGGCGAGGCTCGAGCCTCGCCAAGCATCGGCGAGGCTCGAGCCTCGCCGATCTAGCGAGGGGCAAGCTCGAGCTCACCCGACGCCGGCAAGCGTCGAGCTCGCCAAATTTGGCAAGGCGGAGGCCTCGTTGACATCCGGCGAGGCTCGAGCCTTGCCGATCCGGCGAGCCTCAAGCTCACCGGCGTCGGGCGAGCTCCAGGCTCGCCGTGGCCGGCCGCCGGCCAAAGAAGAAGAAGAACCAAAAAGAAAAAAGAAAATTATATTTTAAAAATAAAAATAAAACTAATTAAAAATTAATTTTTAAAAAAATAAAAATAATTAAAATTCGATTTTTAAAATAATTATTTTTAAAATTATAAAAATAGTCCATTAAATTTGTGTTGTATAGTAATACCATTTTTTTTAAAATAATGTATATATATAAGAAATAAACTTTGAAGTTTTTAGTAATATAATCTTTAAAAAAAAAACATAAGAATAAGTTTTCCTAAATTTGGTTAAATATGAAAATATTTTATTAAAATGAGTCAAGTCAAGTATGGTTCGAAAAATTTACATTAGGTTTAAATGGGTCATAAATGGGTTAATGGGTCAATTTGGGTCGACTCATTAATCACCCGACCCAAACCCGACCCGACCCACCCGTTTGACACCTCTAATCGGGCGCGACATCGAAGGGGCGCTCGCCCATGCTCTTTCTCATCGGGTTTCGGGAAAGGAGCATGTGGCAATGCCATGCAGACTTGTTCAAACTCAATGGAGGTTCGATTCTTTATCATTTTGGATAATGCAGATTATCCATTCATACATCCTTTGATCCGGAAGAAAGATGATTTTCCCCGATCAACTTCGATGGCTATTATGGTACTTAACCAATAAGTACTTAATAGCTATTGAAATTCCAACCAGAAGATTCGTTACGAACCTCACCAGGATATTTGGACTTGGCAGAGGTAAGATTGAAAATGAGAATGACGAAAATCTTTTAGATCTTCTTAACTGGTTTTATCCTCCAACTCATTAGAAATGGCTCTTGGAGAAAGAATTGAGAAATACACAGCCAAACCCTGAAGTCCATACCATTCTGTTTTTCCGAAGACCGTGGGCTTTTCTCACTAATAATGGTAACATTATCAAAGCCCCCCTAAGTATAGGTACCTCATCTTATAAACCTGTTCCACATAGTGTAGAAGCTCGAGTTCACAAATTTTATCCAGGACCTGTTGGTTGCTGTGAGCACCAATATCGAGAACTCCAAAGAATCCTATGCTAGGAAAATAAAACCATTCCTCTATATGCATGGAATTATAATGTACCCACTGTATGAGATCATTATGACCTAGCATCATAAGCCAAGGAATCACTCAAAGAATTCAGATAAGCTACATCATCCGAGTAACATGCATCACAGTCCTCACAAGACCCCTATACTAGATGGGGAGGCCCTCTTTCACAAGACCCCTATAGCCAAGGACTTTTGTCCTTATTATAGAATATGGACACATCTTTTTATGGACAACCATTCAGTTGGTCACAGCCAAGCATTCCTGCCGACACTACAGCTAATGACAATACAAACTAGGCTCAGAAAAAGCATCCCACTAGGCTCATGAAGAAGCATCTGCATCCACAATACATCAGCTAAACCAGATCCTCACACCGGAAGACCTTGAAGCACTTGAACAAAAATATGATAAACATTGTTTAGCAACAGTCCATAGCTCAGATGATTCAGACTATGACTACAATGCTCGTGATGAATGAGACCGCTGAACAAGATCACTATTCGTATAAGTTTACTGTAGCAAGTTACTGTTCACTTTTACTGAAGCAGTAGGCTAGGGAAGTTACTGTTCACTGTCACTGTTCATACCGTGCGAATAATTCCCTACCGAGATTCTCGGAAACATTTGTTTGTTCCCGGACCCGTGAGCTTGGTCCTTGTTTGTGTGTGACCTCTTATTGCTTATAAAAGGCGAGAAGGATATAATGTGTTGGGCGAGTCCCTTGAGTAAAGTGAATGTTTTGTGAAATTATCTCCATGGCTTTCTAAACTTCTTCTTCTTCTCCAGCCTGATAGGATCCTCTGAGAAATGCAGCGCGGATAGTTAGGAATGTTACCATCCTGGTTTTATCCGGGTGTCTCTAGACTGCGAACTAAAGGGCAGAGTGGTTTTCTGCTAAAAGGCTATCCTTGAAGGGCTTGAACTGGAGTTGTTCACCCACTGTAGGAAGGCATACTTGCAGATAACCGACTTGGTCCTCCCTGGTTCTAAGTCTAGGTCCATTCAGTGGTATCAAGCACTTTAAAGCTACAACACCTCAAAGTTCCTACAGCTTTTAGTTTTAAAAAGCTATGGGTGCGTTTGTTTGTATTTACGATTTCAAAATTGTTCTAGGAACGAAATAGAAAAAACTATTTACGTTAGGGGAATAGTTTTGAACAAACGAATGCATTTTGGTAATTGCAAAAAATTTCATTCTTGGAATAGAAAAAGAACATAAACAAGTTTGGCAACCGCACTTAATTTTGTTCCTAGAATAGAAAAAGAAGTAAACACGTTTGGTAACTCTAAAAAAATTTTGTTCCAAATTTTTCAAAAAGTGCATTTTTTTTTTAAATAAAGTATAAACTTGATATTGAATTCACATTCTCATAAAATGCTCATCAATTTAATTTTGTTCATGGTGAGTGAAGACAAACATTCGAACATGATCATATGTGCATACTTAGTAGAAAATTTTGTAAGTAAAGTTTGTACCAAATTTTTCTCAATTGCTTTTTTTTTTTTTAAATAAAGTGTAAACTTGGTATTGAATTCTCATTCTCATGAAATGCTCATCAATTTAATTTAAATTCTATCTCCAATCCAATTGCTCAACTCAAAAAATAACCGCTTTCGATCTATTATATTTTCTCCCCATATTTATTCTACTTTTACAATGATTCACCTAAAATCTTTAGTATACAAAAAGGAAAAACTTTCAAAAAATTTCTCATTCCCACGCGGTGTGAATCTGAACTTAAGCAGCCTCCAAGGAGCAAATTTTGTTTTCATCTAATTAATACCGAGGTTTCGATTTTCCTCGTAGCTAAAAGCACATGATATCAAGAAAAATCGAGAAAAATATATTAAAAAGAAAAAAAATATACAGGCGAAGAGGCACAAGAACAAACTCTCCCCCATCGGACTCGGTTTATCAAGGTCAAGCTCGAGCTAACCGTAGGAGAAACAATGAACAATTCAACCACGGCAAGAAAGGCAACTTTGCCAAAGTCAATTGATGCCACAGCAACTCGAAAAAAAAAAAAAAAAAAAAGTGAAGATTCAGCAATTAGAAACACTCGCAGGATGTAGATGCATAGAGGGCCGATTGAAACAATCACACGGCCTTCCAAAAAGCTCCACACATATCAAACAGATCTTTCACTCATTGAGCATCAGCAGTCTGATCAGGAAAGCTCTAGCTTAAATTTGTTGCCAACAGATGTTCCCTCTTTGATTATGTGAGATGTAGAGCGATTCAAAAACACAAACACAAGCACAAGGTTCAACTCTTTATAGTATTGGAAAAATGAATTCTTAGAACAATGCCAAATGAAACAACTAAAGATGGGTTACAGTAGCTGCATCTCACATTAGCTTGATATTTAAGATTTTCCCTGTCAACAGCAGAGTGCCTTTTTCATGAGGCACCCTCCTTGCCCAAACCCATAAATCTACGAATGCTAGACCAAAATCTCATGGCGTCAGGACGTTGACAGCCTAAGAGTCACCAGGCATGTTCTTAATGATATCCGAATCACCTGAAGACGATAGAAACAAAATTGATATAAGTGTTTAGTAGAAGTGCATAACAGTGTTGTTGAACCATTAGCATAAAAAAGTTGACTCTAGAAGCCCATCTTCATACCTGGGTCAATGATGCTGAGGCAGCATACCCGGAAATATTTTCCACAAGCTGTGCCCAAGTCTACATTGTCTGGCACATAAAAATGGAGACAAATTCAATTTTGAATCCTTAAGGAAAAAGGAGTTCGAGTGACAATCATATGAGCAACAGTCAATCCATGAAGCAATCAAAATTCCTAGATCAACATGCTCCATCAACCAAGAAAACTATATTTTTACCTTAACCCACTTTATCTAAGTTTGTTTGACGAAAAACAAGCTTATGCAAATTCATTATCTCGAAATCCTAATCATAATTGACAGCATCAGGTCGACTGGGTTTTTCTGAGACTTTCCACCTGCACTTGGTAGGAGAGGGTCGCTATGTATAGTTATATAGAAACACATAGTTTTGCCCCAGCCTAATTAAGTTGCCAAAATCCATTAAGAGGGAAAAGGCTCGGGTGATGATATGGATTCGGCTCAAAGTACAGGCGGAATCGATTGATAATTGATGATCAAGTGGAAATATATGCATAGAAACTATGAAAAAATCGGCTCTGCTCGCGATTTGCTCGCTCGAGCGAGCAAAGCAGCGACGCTTGCTCAAGCGAGGAGAGCGTTGCTGCTCTACTTGCGATGCTCGCTCAAGCGAGCATCGCTGCTCTGCCGAGCGAGCAGCCGTCACCCAGATCTGCCGCAGATCTGGGCGAGCAACGCTTGCTCGGGGCTCGAGCACGAGGGCTCGCTCGCCCAGATCTGCGAGGGGTGGCTCTTGCCGAAGCCCTCATCAAACGGTGAAGGAGGAGCAGTAGCTGGTGAGCGCAGAAACTTACCTCGAATCAGAAGCTTCAGCAGGTGAAGAAGCAGCAGCTGTCGGCGCCGGAGAGTCTGCCGAGTGGGGAGGCGCCGGATCGCTCGACGGTGGAGAACCTGTGAGAGACGCCGGAAAAGGGAGAGACTCGCGCAGGGCACGAAAGCGAGAAACACAAAAGAAACAAGTTTTTTTTCGTTTTTGTTCTTTTCGGCCCTTCAAAAAAGTGTTTTTGGAACAAAAAAAAAATAACTTTTTTGTTTCTTTATTTTGTTCCAATTTTGTTCCGGGAACAAAAAAAAATAGTTTTTGAACAAAAATCCAAACAAACGCGTTTATTCTTTTTTGTTTCCGAGAATAAAAAAACAAAAAATTTGTTTATAAACAAGAAAAAAGAACATAAACATGCACGCCCTATGTCACCGAGCTTTGAGATACCGTAGCTTTAGAGCAAGCACCAGCAAACACAAAAATTACGACACAATATAGTTAGAGTTCAGCTATAGCTACACCAAACAGGTCATGCATTTGTGAAGTGTGCACTTTATTCTAAGAATTTTTCAACGCTTAGTGGGAAAAGAAATTGAAACTCCTTCAAAAATTCATTAAAAAACATGTTGTGATTCATTCATCGGCTTGCCCACCCGGGGTTCTTATCCTCTGGTTTTCAACTTGCTTTCCCTTCATTCCTTGCGAAGCCAACGCCCTGGGTTTGGCTATAGCCTATTTCGGGTGCGTTTGGAAAGACTTTTGGGGAAAGTTCTTGAAAAATGTAAATGCCTTTAAGCTAAAGGGTTTTTGGAAATGCAAATTGTGTTTGATAAATTGTATTTGTAAAGTCCATTGTAAAGTATGTTTGAGCAAAATAGTGTTTGGAAATATTAAGCGTGTAAAGGACTTTTGTTATTAAAAAAAAAAAAAAAAAAGAGAGAGAATTGGTGGTTACCGCCAGCGAGGGTTTGGCAAGGGGCAGGCGGTCCGGTGAGGGTCTGGCAAGGGGCAGGCGGTCCGACGAGAGGCAGGCGGCCGGCAAGGGTCGCCGCAACCAGATCGAACGGCCCCGGCGACCTCCGCACCGAGGTCGCGGCGCGGCGGGTCGCGGTGACCGTCCGGCGAGGGTCGCAATGACCCAGTTGTGAGATGCGGGTCGCGGCGACCCTCGGCCGGTCGCGCGACCCGCCGCACCGCGACCTCGGTGCGGAGGTCACCGGGGTCGCTCCATCTGGTTGCGGCGACCCCGATTGTGTGACCAGATCGTCGCGACCAGATCGCTCGATTTGGGTCGCGGAGGTTGCGCGGCCCGGATCTCGGGTCGCGGCAACCTCCAGGGGACCCAAATCGCACACGATTTGGGTCGCGGAGGTCGCGCGACCCGGATATGGGTCGCGGAGACCTCCGGTGACCGAGCATCGCCTGGGCGTCACACGGCGTCGCGGGGTTGCGGCGGTCAGCGTGACCCGGATACGGGTGGTTGCCGAGGGTTGCGCGATCGCGGCGACGCAACTCACGGGGAGTCACCGAGGTCATGCGGCGGCCGCCGACGGTCCGCCGTGACACACCGGCCTCTTGCCGCCTCTGTCCGACTCGTCGCGGGCCCTCACGGCTCGGCGCAACCGGTGGCCAACCTCAACGAAGAAGAAGGTGAATAGTTACGAGGACAAAACCGGAAAAACGAAATGTTAGCGAGGACATTTATGGAAAAAAAATTATCTTACTCACCATCCGCCTTCCGAGAATTTGAATGCCCAAGGCAGCCCCTGGGGTGCCTTGGGCTTTCAGCCTTGGGAAGGCTTGCCTTTCCCAAAGGCAAGTAAAAAAAATCTTCCCAAACACTCTTTCCTTGGCCCAAAGGCCTTTAGCCCTCAAAGGTCCTTGGGAAAGTAGTTCCCAAACGCAGCCTTCCTCTTATTAGAAAATTCTTTAGTAAGATGTAACAGAAAGAAAAGGGACGCCTAGAGAGATTCCTTCATTTAGTGGAATTAAACCAAAGAAAATCATTTTTTAGTTATAGGAATTATCATCGTGTACATCTTGGATAATTCATTTAGTCATATATGAATATAACGTAACAAGCCCCTAATGTTATATTATGTGCTTGTTCACGTGCAATTAGCAAATGTAAATATTAAAAAGGATGTCTCATTGGAGTTGTCTATAATTATGCATTCAATCATAAGAATTGTCACAAATTATGCATTTGATCATTTATATTTATCAAATATGGCAATTATGTAATATATTTAATTTTTTCCTCTATAAACGTAATTCAATGATGGCTTTTGTATTAGTTGATATCTATCTATTGATTTTCAAATATTTATTTGCAAAAAACAACGCATAGTTTTTTATAATCCTCTAAAATCATTTGTTTGTCGATTATGGCCTATCAGGCAGTATATATTTTTTTCAGTGATTGTCTAATATCATTTATTTGTAAAATAATAAATTTTTTTATATCATATAGCTGGAAATTACTCATTTACAAATGTCTAAATTGCAAAGTGATAAAGAGTTCTCTAATTGTTCGTTCAACCGTTAGGGTCATTTTATTTATAGTTATATTTAATCACGAAATGGGCACAATCATGTAATATGACTTTTTACCAATACACTGTAAAAATTTTGTAATGGATGGGTTCTCATATATTTTATTAGTTTTATAATATTGATTTATTTGTAAGACGTGCTATAATTATTTAGTTGTGGATTGTTCTTATCGATAATCTAATATATTTTGTGTTTCTAGATAGAATATTTCATGTTATCAAAAACATAAGTAATTTTTTTATCTCTTATACTTGATTAGAGATTTATTACCATATTGCATAAGACTTGGACATGAATAATTAGAAATTTGTTAGGATTAGAGATTTGTTAAAGTGGCCATCAAAAGCAAATAACTGTGTAAAACTCCGAGTGAACGTGTTAGATGGCTCAACCTTGTGTGAGGTTTATCCACTTTATATGAGGGTGCAAGTGTGCTTTAATGGCCTAGGCAACTACTTCAGGCAATTATGGTCTTTTACAGATTTAACCAGAATAAGAACTATAGTCATAATGTTCACCTAAATGTCGTAACTTTTTTTTTTGGCTCATTTACATACCACATTTTTAAAAAATCATTCACCTAAGTACCATCGGCTATTTGTCTCGTTGAAAAACCCGATGTGACATTAATTTATAATATAATATTCAACATAGCTCATCGATAAGATGAAATCAGCAAGTGAGAATTTAAATGACATTATTAAGAGATTTATTTGAAGAACCCCAACTCTATATAAAGAAATTAGGGGAAAATTTTGTCAAAGTTGAAAAGGTAGGTGATAAACCCTAACTCTAAAATTGGGTCAAAGTTCTGTCAAAGTCGAAATTGGGGTTCTCATAGCAAGCGGGGAGGGGGAGAGGGTTCGTGAGATCCATTGGTGAAGAACCCCAACTCAAAAGAGATTCCCCTACGCGCTCTCTCTGGGAGTCCCATCACAATTTATTTGTTTCATCCACCAACGAATCTTGGGCTCTCAGAGCAAGTGTAGGCATAGAGAAGAGAGAATGACAATGGACAACAGCGGAGGAGTGGTGCCGTTGCCGCGGTCGAAGACATAGTACTAGGCTTCCAAGTAGAGAGAGAGGAGGGGGGGGGAGAGGGAGAGGGTGGGGGAATTAAAAAAAAATCATAAACTTATTGTGACGTGCCAATTTGATTCTAAATTTTTATTTTAGATCAAATAAGTCATAAACCTTTTATATTTATTGACATCTAAATTTTGGTAGTTTAGTTTATTTATTTATTACATAAAAAATTAGAAGTTAATTTTATCCCCTGAAAAATAATTAATCGCATAATATATAGTTTTAGGTGCATTTATTTTTTATTTATATTTATCGAATTGATGGTTCATAAACTTTAATTTGATGAGTCGGGCTAAACCCACGAAGAAAGCAAATCATCCGGCCTCATATCCCGAGAGAGATTTTACGGATTTATCTTTATGAGATTTTAATTCAAAAGCAAATATTATGTTTGGAAAAAATAAATATTGCGTTTCGAAAAGAAATTTTTGTGGATATGAATTTGAAAAATTTAAAAATTCTAATTCGTGTCCTATAAATAGGTAAAAATACGTAGGGTTTAGGAGGCCACGCAACGAAGACATTCGGCCACGTTTGAAAACATTACAGAGAGAAAATGTGAGAGAGGGGTTTTCCTTCGGTTCTTTGAGGGTCAAGAGAAAAACATCACAAAAAAAGAAAGAAAGAAAAAGCATTGAAGGGTAAAAGTCAAAAGCAGAAGCAAAGTACAATCAGCAGGGGGTGAGGGGACGTTTACTGTTCATCGTCTTCCTCACCCTTGCTGCCCGCGTCTGCAACCGGACGCCGTCCCGACGGTCGCCGGCTCCTCTACGCTCGTCGCCCCCGCGCCGCTCCACCAGCAAATCTTCTCCGGGCTGCGCCTTCGGCCTCTGTTCGACCCGGTGCCCGACGCTGCCTCCTGAGTCGCCGTGCACCGCCGCCCCTGCGCCGCCCGCGTCCGGTTGCCAGCCACTGCCGCGACGCCGTTGCCGCCCCTGATCTGACCACGATTTGCGCCGCCCGAGCGACGACCCACAGGAGCACGCGCTGCGACCCACAGGAGCCCGCGCTGCGACTCGATTCCCCTGCTCACCGGACGCCGCACCGTCGTTCCGTTCACGTTTGCCTGCTGCCGACCGCTGTGCCGCCTCTAATCCGCTGTTCCGCTTGTTGCCGGAGCTTTTCCGCCGCCGGTTTGCCCCGCCGGACCTCCGACCGGCAGTGACCAGCCTCCTTATGACCTGCCACGAGCACAAGGCCCGGAAGGAAAAAGGGAAAATTAGGTAGTTTTTACTTTACTTTATTTTATTTTATTTTATTTTACTTGGTCTTTTTAGTATAATTATTCCTTAATGTAAGATTAAGATTGCCCGACATGAAACTGGTTCTGAAATTTGAGATTGACAGTCCGATTTTCGCGCCGAAATCCAACTCGCAATCACTGTCGCTTTAAAAATTGTTAATCGATCTCCCGTCCGAAATTCGATTCGCGGTTTATTTAAAAGTTGACCAACCCGATCTCATGCACTTGATACGGTTCGCCAATTTGTAGATATCGATCCTATCTTATTTGATTTACTATCATGTTAGTTGAATCAATTTGTTTAATTATGTGGCAATTTTAAATTTCGAAATTAATAAAAAAAAACACAAAAAATCGTGCATATGGCATCTTTTGGCACGTCATTGCATATTAGATAAAATTGCATGTTTAATTTTAGGTGTAGTTTAATTTTAGGTGTAGATAGATCTTTAGATGAATTGCATGATAGGTTATTTATTTAAAATGCATGTTTAGAAAGCATTTAGAATAGATAGGATTTCACTTTAGTTTGATTTTCATTTTTAGTGATTTTAATTACAATTTTTCGTTAAATAAAAAAATCATGTGCACATCATATAGAATTAGATTCATGAAAAGCACGTCATATAGAATTAGGTTCATGAAATGCACGTCATTTAGGGATTATTGCTAGAGTCATTTAATTAGAAATTACTCGTCATTAGAATTAGGTTTTTTTTTTTAATTTAGATCGCATATTTAATTATTGCATGTTCATTAAAAAATCACAAAAATTTTTACTCATTCATATAGTTTAAGACAGTTTGCTATGCCATATTATTTCATATTAGGTTAGAAGCACTGCATTGCATATGGGTTATATTTTTGTTAAAAAGCGAAAACAAAAATTGAGTGATGGCGTGTTAATTAGAAATCATATCGATGTGAATTCTGATCTAACAACGCAGATACTTTCGTTGCTATGAGGTAAGTCTTGCAATTTATTTATTACTTTACTTGGGTGTTAAATTGATGGTTTGCGTCGGCATGATCACCTCACATATTATGGAAATAATTTTAAAATCAATTTAAGCCGCCTGCAAAAACGTTTTTGAAAATAAAAAGAAATTGTACCGAAAATGCATTAGAGAAATCTAGCATAACTAAGTGCCCATATCCAAATTTACAGTTCGTAATTTCTGGTTCGTGGGAGTAAAGTAAATCTCCCATTACTTTATTTGGGTCTCTAATCGACCCACCAAAAATAAATTAGTGGCCACTCTTGATTGAAAATCATTTGCATGTTAAGAACTTAAATCTAAGTCGCGAATTAGTATGAGCTTGAGAGAGTCCGAGCTAAATTTAGGCTTAGTAATCCATTAGCCAAACCATAGGTGATGCACACAAAAAATTGGTTGCTACAACATTTATATGTCAATTCAATTCATCCAATTATTTTCGGCAAGCTAGTGCTAATATAGATGTTGGCTATCCTACATGATGTTAGACGTAAATAATTTTTAATATATTTTTATAATTTTCAAATTATTTATTTTTCTTTTCTTTTTTCTTTTTTTCTTCCCTTCCATTTTCCTCTGGCCAATTGCCGACTCAATGATCAGCCTAAGGCGGGGCTAGGAAGGACATCCCCAACCTTAGGCAAGCCTCATCTAACTGGGAGGTCGTACCGCCCAAGCTGCACATTGGGTCAAGCCTCACTAGGGCCTAGGTGAGGCATGACCTTAGCAGGTGAGGCTTGCCAACCTTGCCGGCCTTGTCTCTAGCCTGTCATCGAATCGGCACCAATGGGTGGAAAAAGGAAGGAAGGAAAACAAAAACAAAAAAAAAATACAAAAAAGAGAGAGAAAGAAAAGGAAAAAGAAAAAGTAAATTGGTAATTGAAAAATATTAAAGTATTATTAAAAATTGATCATGTCAATATCAATAACACCGCATATCATGGCCGGTATCATGTCGGACGACAGGTGAAAATTAGTCAAATGAACTAAAAAAGATAAAAAGTCTTTGGAGTCTAGATCAATCGCCTCCGCACATTAAAATTGAAAGTGAAGTTAGAATTCGTGATGTATGTAAAAACCAAGCAAAGAGTGGACAAGGCCTTAAGTATTGAGGAGACGGCATCTTGCTTTTTAAAACCCATTTTGAAGTTCTCTAAGGGAAAGAAAGCCTCCTTCAATGAAAAAGAGACAACGAGATGAGTGGGAATTCTATGACAAGGAAAAGAGACGTCCTTATGGGTCGTGTGGCTCCCTTTTGCACGTTTTCACAGAGGACAAAAAGAAGAGTGAAGCCTATCTGGTGGAGGATGACGACGTGGCTGGCAATGCTCGACGAGGTTCTCGTGGCGAACGACGATGAACGTTGGTGGATCGACTCCAGCGGAACTTACCATGTTGCTCCCCCACGAGAACGTGCCTGTGGCAAGAAACAGAAGAATACAAGGACCGTTTCCACCATTTTCATGAGTTGCTAGAAGTTGAGGGAGGCTGTTCCGGCGACGAGAATCGACATTTTGATGATACATGGGTTGTAACTTTCTTAGTTTTATAGGAAATTAACATAATCTGTCCTCTCTGACCCGTCTCCCTTTACCGGTCTTGACGGAGCAGATCAATTGCTCCCCTTCAGCTGATGGGATTCTATGATCTCTTAAGTCAATGATGCACCGTCTTAAAAATATCATGTTCTAGTGTATCTATACAAAATGTCATACTTCACAAACATTTTTGAAGGTTTCAAACGAATGATTGAGATTCTTTATTTTGCAATATGACTCTCACCACCGATCCTTCGAGATCTGTAAAGGCAACTAAAGGTGAAGATTCGCTTTTAACTCCTCTTACACATGTGAAGTACAAATGCTGGACTAATTCTGAACTACCGATAATGACAAGATTCATGTGAGTCTTGTATATAGGTCGCACCAAATCTAACGGTCTAAAGACATGGAGTTAAGGCTGTGTATCCTGATCCCGGATTCACCCGACACACTTGTGGAAGAGCTTGTAGGGAACGAATGACGTGTCGCTCGGCCATTGGTCAAAGTAACAGGGAAGAGGCGGAAAAGAGTTATAGTGTTGCCGTACCACAACAGTGGGCTCCACATGCAGGGGTGTCCCGCAATCGAGCACGAGGCCCACTGAGAAGGAAATTGGGCCTGTGGGCCGACTGCGTGACCCCCGAATCGTGGCCCACTAGCGCACCTCCTTCATGGGTTGGTCCACCCACACGCAACCTCAGCATTCTAGTGGGTCCATTTTATAAGATGAAGTCTGACCGAGAGTGGGCCATACCCAGTTGGGCCCAGCAGATGTCCATATTGAACTCCCAATTGTTGGGGCCGGCCATCACAGACTCTGCGAGAGGGAAAAGAAATGCTTGGTCTATGGACCATGGATTCATCTGAAGCGTTCTTCACGGTAGGGCCTACATAATCAACGGCTCCGATGATATCAATCTACATAATCTGTAGGCCATGCGATGACTTTTCATGCAAGAGATGTTTATATATCATGCTGGGGGAACCAGACCCATTTGGGCCGTTGATAATGCTGCACTCATTGTAAGGCCTACAAAATCAATGATTCAAATGATATCGATCCACATAATCTGTCGTGTGATGACTTCTAGTGCAAGAAGTTTGGCAAGAGCATGGGAGGTATTTACCATCTCTCAGAGCACTTCTTTAGTAAGTCATGTGATCCATCAACGTCGGTCACCAAATGGCAAGGGTGGCGTGGGTGTGCCATATCCCAAAGAGAATGAAGGAACTCAAGAGGCTTGACATGAGATTACTAGTGCGGGTTAAACCTTGAGAATGGATGACATGTTGTTCCGGAAGCACATAATAGCACAAGGATTTCGGTAGCTGCAAATTGAATTCTATGGTACTGGCAAAGAAACAATTCTCTTTGGATAATTTACTTAATCTTTGGGTTTAAAATCGGTCAATGTAAATATTTGGACATTCCCAACACGTTGTTCATTTTGAACCCGCTCAACCAAATATGGCCAAATTAGTAGGTGTAAATTCCCCTCGAATGTGACGTGGAGCCCAACCATTTCAAATGAAATGAAGCGAGAGAGGGAGAATATACTCAATCGATTCGGTTGTGGCCTACAAAGTCTCCATAAGATTGGGTCCACCATGTGAAAAGTCAACATCATTGTAAGCGAAGCTTATTTTATTAAAGTAGAAATTAGACTTCTCATCAAAGAGTAATTTCATGACTACAAAATAGGACGTTGGTTTTCTTACAACTCTATCGGAGAAATTTTCCTCTAATCGCACATCTGATTAGTGGGTTATAAAGCATACACATCACGCGGTATGTCATTTGGATTAAGTTTGCATGGTGATAATGTTCTAAGATTATAACTTACCAATCGAAAGTATAGTTGGAGAGAAAAATCGGCTTTGCAAATTTGATCTATAGAGTGGCGTCTCACATTGTGCATTGGTCCTTGAAGAAGGGGCTTAAACGACGGATAAAGATGTCATCGCACGATTTGCAATTCAACTTTGCTAATGACTCTTTGAGATCGATAATTCCAAAGACATCCCTTTCGTGTTTGACAAACTTAGAGACGACAACATGGCGACCAAGTTGTTGCTATTTGCGAATGCTGCACGACTCTGCGCGGACAAAAAGGAAACGTCCCATCACATCAAACCTTATAAGAAGGAGAGATATCATATAAATTTTCCATTTTTCTTTTGTTCTTTTCCAGATCATACAAATTTCAGAGCAAACTGTCCCACATGCAGCATCGTTTTCCATGGGGGCCTATTTAGGTTAAGGATGCATCTGTGTTGAAAATTGGAATACCGTAGGTTAGTCATGAATATGTCTTGAATTATGTTTCAAATATTCAACCCAAATTAAAATTGATGGCAACCCAACTTGAGAAAAAAAGATGGATAGTTAGTGTTGGCAGTGAAGGGCTTGGCCTAGTGCAGCACTAAAGATGCGTTTGATAATATTCCAGGAATACTTGTTTATATTTTTGTTCGGAAACGAAAAAAAAATAAACGTGTTTAATAAGTTTTTTTGTTTCATGAAATAAATTTGGAACAAAAAAAAAAATTGCTTCTTTGTTGCCAAAAATAACTCAAGAAACAAGCTTTTTCTTCTATCCTTTTTTCTTTTTCTTTTCTTTTTTTTCTCTTCCTCTTCTTTCCCTTAGTTGGTCATCGTCCTTGGCGATTGCTAGTGTTCGACGACTGGTCGAACGAGGCCCGACGACCTTGCCGTGGTTGGACAAGGCTCAACCTCCCCCAAATCTGGTGAGGCTGAGCCTCAATTGGCCATCACGAGGTCGGCCTCACCCACCCAAGTGATGCCAACCTCATGGTAATCGAGGCGAGGTCGAGCCTCACTCAACCACAACGAGGCCAACGTCACCTAAGTGGGCGAGGTCGATCCCACGATGGCTAGGTGAGGTCCAGCCTTGTCAGTGGCCAGACGAGTCTTGGCCTCGCAAAATCTAGTCGAGGTTGCCTCGCCCAGTTAGGGGGAGGTCAAGCCTTGCTGAGCCATGGGGAGGCATAGGGGGACCTCGCATGTCTTCATCTACTAGAGAAAGGAGAAGAAAAAGAAAAAAAAGAAAAATGTAATAAAATTATTAATAAATTAAAAGAAAATCTAAGTCACAAAAATATTTGGGGTTGTACCAAATACATTTCGGTTCCGAAAATAGAAATTTTGTGCGATTAAAAATGCTTTAAAATGCTCGAAAGTGTTTCCGAGAATAGAAATAGAAAAAAGTGTTTCTGAAAAAAAAAATTCCCGTGAACAAAAACATTACCAAATATACCATAGTTCTCGACGAGAGTATAGGGACGGAACTCCTACCATATAAAGTAGTATAAATATTATTTTTCTCAAACTATTAGATTTTAAGAAAAGACAGAAATAATTTTAAGGTTTTTTTAGCCTTTTTTTTTGCTATCCTTGAATTTTCATAGGTTTTTGTATTTCCTCTCCCCATAGTTGTTCCCATAAAAGTTTTCCACGCAAATTTGTGTGTGATTTTTTTTTTTTTAATTATTCTCTGTTTTACTTTCATTGCAGCTTTGGCATTCATGGTAACAGTTAAGTCATTTCAAATTTTCATGGTTCTAAACAGCCAAGTTTCTGAAATTAATTCTCCTTTGCTGTATTTACTTCCTCAAGGACATTACCTCAAACTTTATCAAGATCAATCACATTCATAATCTCTAGACCAGTCATGCCACCGTGAAGGCGCCTTTGCTGCCTCCAAACTAAGCGCTGATACCACGCCGTCATCCCCTCCTCCATATTGAGATTATTACATGCTAGGATTCATTTCTTTTTTTTCTTTTTCCATATATGTTGGAATTCAAATTAATGCACAGAAGGATAAAACAGATTGTGAAATTTTATGGGACCACTACCAAGTGTATTAAAACTTAAACAGAGAGATGTAGGCATGGTTTAATATCTAAATATTCTAGTACTTCCTTTCACACATAAACTAATCTTTTGCCTAAGTTAAAAAGGTGAGAGTATGATCTGAAAAGATTTGAACTCAGAACCTACTATTATGATATCATGTGATATTATGTAGAATAATTGCTAACTGCTCTAAAAATTTAAAGTGATTTAATATTTAAATATTCTAATATGAATGTAGAATTCTCACCCTTTCTCCCTTGCAACGTGAGCTTATATGAATACGACGCATTGCTCGAAACGTGAGGTTGGGATGTCTAAAACTTCCAAATTCACTGACCATGTTGACCACATTAGTATAGATGATCGTGAAATTAGAGGTCGGAAATGGATCATGGAGCCCTTCTTAAAAATTTAAAATTTAATGGGTCAGACCACGTATAGATCAGTTGACCTTTATAAAATGAATTGAAATAAAATTTACAAAAGCAAAGTTAAGATACGAATCGTTTATGGAAGAGGAACTCTTTCATTTTTGGCCCACTCTCACAAAAGACAGGGAATTAACGAAAGAAATCTATCATGAAATTTGAAGAATTCCCCAATCAAGTAATCAAAGAGGTTTGAGCTAGTCTCACCCTCCCCTTTCTCTTTTGTTGATTTTGTTTATGTTTTTTTGTTCTTTTCTTGCTTTTTTTCTTCACTCCCGATTTAGAATTAGGAGTTCTCTCTTCCAATCTAGTTCTCGATATGAGAGTTCGAACTCTCCCGATCTAATTCTAGATTTGCATGCTATCATCTCCTGATCTAAATTTAGGAGTTTAATAAATATACTTTTGGCGATTCAATGCCCCTCTACCATGTTCGTGTATAGATTTTCTGCCTCCAACCTTAATGATGATCACATGAGTTTGGGCATCCCATTGAATTATGAAGATTTGCTCATCAACATATTAGATGAGTGTTTGTTTAACCTATTGTGATTGTCTCCATACGATGAGAGTGTAGAGAAAGCTAAACCTAGGCACACACTGCCAAATAGCAACATTGTAATTATTTGAGAATGAATTTTTAACGTGTGCTCACCATTAAAAAAGACCCGAGATTCAATGATTGGCTGTTGATTTGATTTGATTTGATAGATTTGTTCTTGTGGAATAAGTTTGTGCTAAACTTTTTGGATGTTCCAATGATCCTCCTTGTTTTCTGGATTTTACTCTATTTTTCAGTGTCCATGCTCTATTTCGATTCGCTTTATTATAAAAGTTATGTACTTCTATATCATTTTGAGCAATGGATAAAATTCTTTCTCAATCAAAAAATAAAGAGATGTACAACAGTAATAGAGCTCGGTATCTGGTGACGGTAACGGCAGCGATTATCATCTTTGCGGTGGTCATCGTAAGTTGGGAATTGTAGGGTGGTGGCCTTTTCCCTCGGATGAGGAATTTCGTCGAAGAGAGAGAGAGAGAAAGCGAGAGAAGCCTCAAACCACACTTCCCGACGGTTTCCTAAGTGGAGCTTCCACCTCGTGGTGGTCACTGATGACACCAATCGCTATTTCGTTGTCTTAAAAACATCTTGAGAGAGCCTCAGACGACTAATATCGTGATGGTTACAATCCTCAACGACTACCGAGAGAGAGAGAGAGAGAGAGGCCTTTACGCCACGGTTGGTGACGGTCGACAAGGATTGCGACCACCACAAGTTTTTCGCCGTCTTTAGCTACCTCCATGACATTGTCGATCGTGGCCGGGCCATTAGGCCAAGCATAGCCATGGTCGATGGGGATTGCAACCACCACGAGTGTTCCAGCATTTCCGGTCCCCGTAATCTCCAACGAAACAGATGGTAATTGCTTTTTGCTTTTTGTTTCTCGTTTTTAAGAACTTTCAAATTTATTGTAAGATTTGCTAAATTTCTTCTTTAAATTTGCTAATTTTTTTTTATATGCAATATTTTCCTCAATTTGCTAAATTATTTGTTGGAACCAAGGAACAAGAAGCCAACAGTTAAGGTTGATTTGTTCCTAAAATGGACAAGGAAGCTATCTTGTTGGAATCGATTCTTGTTTTTGAAATTAGGAATTGAACCGGTCCCATGAAACCGAGCAGGACGATTATCAAAACTTACTACTTTTTCCTTGGCTTTTTTTTTTTTTTTTTTTTTTTTTGGTGGATCAAGAATATTTATTTACTACTTGTAATCTAAAAATTGCTCATAAAACAAATAAACATTAGACCAAATAAGAAAGCGAGAAGAAAGTTTTTAAATCTCAATTTAGAGTTTGATTCAAAACATCCCCGAAAACCTATACAAGAACCAGCCTTAGTAGGCTTGTTCTCGAAAGACCAATGTATCTTGGTTTCAACCGAACCGTTTCCTATATGAACCAATTGGGAATCAAATGGGTTACCTTGGTTTGGTTTGATTCCCAAATTGAATCGCTTGATTGCTCACCCCTAGCAATAATGAAGTGGACTACTTGGCCAATTGCCATATACCACAAAAAATCCTCTTATAGTACACGTGTCCATCTAGTGGGTGTAACTTGACACATGATTGGTAGATGACGCAGAAAATATGAGTTTCATATGCACCTTATATATGCGAATCCACTCCAATAATGCATTCAGTACATGCAAGCCGGCTTCATCACAATCATCAGATCCTATAAGGGGTCCATATTATTTGAAGCAGAGATAGGGCACACGGAATTCTCCAAAAGTGAACGTAATATTCCCTGGAAAATAATTATGTAATAGCACCGTTATTTTTCTATTAGATATAGGGGTGCTTTGCACCACAAATTTTAAATATGCTAACGGGATGACTGCTTCGGTCGGTACTGGGGCGAGAAATCTGATTTACTTGTCCACGGTATAGTTTTCTTTATACGTATGGGAAACATATATGGCAAAGTATATTGCATAAAGTGTAGTCTACATCAGAAAAATAAGAAAATGACGGTAACGTAATCTTAAAAAGTGTTCGACCTAAAAAAAAAAAATCCTTAAAAAGTGACTGATCGATTTTAGCCACAAAAGTTATTCCTCAAAATCTGATGACCTTTTTATCCAGTTACAGAGTAAATTGGGGGCGGTGCGGCTACGGCTTTCAAGGAAACGGGTATTAACACAGAAGAAAAGATCAGAGATCAAAAAGAAGAAAGGAAATAAAAGCTAAATAACCTTAAATGAAGAGCAATCGGTTATATATCAATGTAATTTTGATAGTTTTTTTCTTTCTGAAAAGGGCTTGAATTGGGTTGTGACCTCCCCCCACAAAAGAAAAATCCGCTATAACATTAATAATTTGTCGATTGAAAAATAATCAACTGTAATGAGTACTTTATGGGAAATTTATTTTTCTGTTGTCCGGCATGTGATTGCCAAGTTTGTCAACCTTGGACCTTCGCAATCTACCAGACGATATTTTCGACTCAAGTTGAATATTTTTTTTATGTGGAGACTATGGTAATCCCCATAGAAGGTACACAGATTCGTCTCCGTTCCCATCCTTTTATTCATAAAAAGAAATCAAACAAGTATATTTTCTAATGCACATGTAATTTCTCTTGTACAATAAGCATATATTATGGGGTTCAAATTTAATTTAACATTCTATCCCATTTTTGTTCCATTTATATAAGGTCTAAATAAAATAAAAAGCAAAAGAGATGGGAAATCAAAGATTGGCTTGTATTTTAATTTGCCATGTGAATCACGAGGCCGTCACTCTATGCACAAGTAAGGAATAATTATTGACAGAAAAAGGGTCGCTTGGAACCTTAAGACCTACTTGTCAGGTTCCTATAATATTGCCTTCTAGTTTCAGATTCAATCCAAGAAACAAGATCAAGAAAATTGTGAAATAATAGTAATAACAACAATTAAATTTCTAGATGAAAATTTTCTATTTATAGTTTCTACTTATAACTTAGATAATCCATATTTTCACATTCTCACCCTTTCATCTCTAAAAGAAATTAAACGGGTTTCTTTTCCGAGGAACATTTTATTTCTTTAATGTGATAAGCATATCTTATTAGGTTAAAATTAATTTACAATTTGTGTCAATTATGTAAGTTCAAATCAAAAGAAAAAAGGGGTAAAAAAAAATATGGGAATTCAAAAATTAGCTTGTATTTCAATCCGTCATAATAGATAAATACTGACACGTATATTGATCTAATTATTTCATAAACTCTTGAAATTTGAACAGCATTTTCTTATTTCACGAAAAACTGAAAAATAATAATTTCTTTGACTTTTGATAAATGTATGCGATCATCCCCTAATTCAAATCAACACGTAAGTTAACTCATGCGATTTAAAATTTAATATGAACTGCATCATGCATGGTTTCTTATCTAGCTTCCATTATTGAATTAATTAATATAGAATATACATATTCTGGCTGAAGGAATTTGTGATCAACAGGTCCCCGTTCTTATAAGCAAGGTTCCCTCCACTCCTTTTTCATCTTCCACTTTTACGTTTTCTTTTCTTCACCACTTTTCAGCTCCAGACATGGAAACGACCCGGAAGCACCAGATGGACGAGCGCGAGGAAGACGACGGCGCGACGACCCTCGAATTGAGAATCGACGGTGGAGGCCACTCCGCTGCCGATGATCGACCCCAAGACCACGACTCAGCCGCTGCCGCCGTCTCCTCGACTCTTACGCTCAAAGAAGAGCCGGGGAAAGAAGAAACCCTCAGCAACTGCGCGCCGCGGCGGCGTCGTTGCCCTCGAAGCGGTCGACCAAGGACCGCCACACGAAGGTGGAGGGCCGGGGACGGAGGGTCCGGATGCCCGCCGCCTGCGCCGCCCGGATCTTCCAGCTGACCCGGGAGCTTGGCCACAGGTCCGACGGCGAGACCATCCGGTGGCTGCTCGAGCGCGCCGAGCCCGCCATCATCGCCGCCACCGGTACCGGCACCGTCCCCGCCATCGCCATGTCCGTCGACGGCGCTTTCAAGATTCCCACCTCCGCCGCGGCCGCCAAAGACCCGGAACCTGGAGACCCGCCCGGGAAGAAGAAGCCAAAGCGACCGCGAACAGCGACTACGTCGACGTCGGCGAGCACATGACCTCGCCGAGCTCAACGATCCTCGCACCATCAACGCAAAATCACCAGCAGCACCACCCCCACCACCACCACCACCACCCGTTCCCTCAAGGTTTAGTCCCCATGTGGGCCATACCCTCGAGCGCCGTCGCTTCCGGAGCCTATTTCGTGATCCCACATGGCCTCCGTCCCAGCGCCGGCGGCGAGCCCGATATCGTCGTTCGCGGCCGCCCTCCAGCAGTACGAGGCGACCGCGGCCACGAAGCGCGCCGAAGCCCAAGGGGGCGATTCGGCATCCCCGGAGATGGGCGGCGCCAACATGAGGTCGGACGCCTCGGGGCCGAAACCGGCGAGGGCGGCGTCGGTGATGGCGCCGAGCTCGGTGGCGACGGCGAGCGCGCCTCACGTGCTCCGGGATTTCTCTCTGGAGATCCGCGACAGCCGAGAGCCCAAGGAGTCGGACCGCAGCAGCGACGACGCGCGGGGGGAGATGATGGAGAGAAGGTCGGGGTAGTTCGGGGCAGCGCCGCCGTTGACGACCTCGCCGGAGCATCGGGGAGAGACGGCATTGACCGGGCGCGACGTCGGAAGGGGCGCTCGCTCGCGCTCTTTCTCATCGGGCTTCGGGAAAGGAGCACGTGGTCACGTGAAGGGCGCTACGAAAGGGGTTCGCACGTGTAAGTTCTGTGTGGGGCCCCCCTACATCGTAGTGGGGTCAACTTTGATATTTACTTTCATGGCGGGCCGCGATACTCGCGCGAAATTGGTCAATGAAAGTTTAAATTCCACAGTTTTTTTTTTTCGCGATCGATGCATATTTTCTCGTGAATTGCCTACGTGGCGGATATGCGAGTGGTTTTCCGAGTGCCACGTCATCGCCATCGGATTCGATGTTAGCATTTTATTTCCCCGAATAAAAAATAAGAAATAGTCGGACAACCATTGAAAATCTCGTTGGTTTGGCGATTATATTAAAGTTTATACCAATTTATATTATAAATCTGGCTAAAGTTTAGTGGCCACTAACCGACCTTATCCAACAATGTCGCCTTCGATGATGATGATGGGGTAGATTGACCCCATAACATTACAATAGAATATAAATAGTTATGCATGATATGTAAATATCTTACTAGATATATCTCCATCGTACAAATCAAATCAAATAACAAATAGCTCGGCTAAGTTATTTTCTAAGTGGAAATTATTATGAATTTGGCGATTAGAATATTTTGAGTAGAAAAATACAACAAAGTTAGGTTGTGATCAATTTTTCTGAGTAAATGAGCAGCACGTTATTATCGAGAATATGTATGCAATTGAAATTGACTATATTATAAGCTCTTAAAAGAATTGAATTAATATATTTGGATACTTTCCAATTATTTCTTTTCGGGGTTAGATTGAATTGAAAAAAAAAAAGGAATAAAGGGCAGCATGTGTTTCATAGGAATAAAACAAATTTTTAATTATTACAATCTTTTTTCTGAAAAGTGGTGGGGGGCCACCTAGAAAAAATCTGGCGCTCATGTCATGTGATGGCGGGCGGGGGCCCCAAGAGGACGTCGCAGGTGGGGCCCGCAGGAGGGGCCGCCTTGCACCGTTCACAAGGCCAGCGGCGTGGTCCCCTTCTCGCCCCCCGCGTGGGGCCCGCTTCTTGGGGGTGGGGTTGATGGTCCGACCCGGATTACCAAATTTATATTATTAAAGAAAATTCATATAAAAATAAGTTTTATGACTATGCCTAGCTTAACCAAATTATATGTAAATATCTCAAAGTAAATGCATGATAAATCAATCATCTCGATTTTGCGAACGCGAGGAGTTTCTTTTTGAAAGAAAAAAAAATCACGCATTAAATCTCGAAATATTTAAGTTTAATAATTATAAAAGTAATAAATTTAGCAAACCTAAAATGAGAGTCGGGCTTAAGAGGCGGCTGTTATTAAAGATGCTTGATTTATTGATTAGTTTTGCTTTGGGGGTTCACGGTAGCAATGTTTATTTGATGAATTATATAAGCACTGTAAATGAATTTTAGGTCTTTTTAATAATTAATATGCATTGGATTTGGGAATCGGGTTTTCAGGCTATAATGCCTTAGAATTCATAGGTTTTTGAGTAATCGATTCCAAATTCGCTGTAACCGAAATCAGAAACTCATTCACGTCCCATTAGGGTATGAGAGGATCGGGAACGCAATCATAGCCATCTCATTATATCCCTTTAAAATTGTCTCTATTAATTTTCTTCCCAAAATGATTCTTCTACTTATTAAAGAGGATCACTATAGTCCCTCTATGAAGATTCACACATTTCTTGTATGGCATCCGAATATGCGATATATCATTGATACATATTTTAAAGTAGTAATCATTTTTTTTAGTGTATAATAAGTAGATGAATTCTATATTTGTCACCTATTCCAATCAAGATAGTGGAGAACTAAACTCTTGTATTTATTCAAGCGAACTTTCCATAAATGAATTGTTAATCGTTAGTACATTAACGAATGAATGTACATACAGTCTCCATATCCATAATTTCCTTTCCTTTCCTGTATCTTCTTCTCCACACGCCTCCGATTTTCCGTTTTTCAGTCCATCCCGAGTCGATCCGGTTCGCCATCGAACCGGATGCCGTTAATCACGATCGGACTCCTCACGACGCGATGCAAGCCTTTCCACGCGAGCGAACCGGACACGACCTGGTTCTCCAGCGTCGGCTCCGCCTCCACGATGACCTTGAAGCTTCTCTTCTGCATCGCACGAGTGAAGGACAGGCTCATGGGCTTGACGGCGATCTTCACGCCCTTTGGAGCTCTGACCGTGGCGTTGTACACGGACCGAGCGGGACCGACGTTCGTGACCGTCCTTACAAAGACTCCGACCGTCCGTTCTCGGGCGTTTCTTAGCGTGAGCTGCATAGTGGGGTAGTTGAGCGAATCGTATCCGACTCCAGGAACCAACGAGGAGCAGTTCACAGGCCGGTCCGGGCCGAGCAGGACCCTCAATGAGGACCCGGGATAGCCCTCGCTGCAGAGGAACTGAATATAGGACATCTCGCCCACGTCGTACACTAAGCCTGGGTTGAGAGCTCGGGTTGGGTTGAGCTGGCCGGCGCCGTATGCAAACTCGCCGTCGGGGTTCGTCCTCCGGCTCATCGGTTTCACTTATCAATGAGGGAAATCGAGACAGACAGCAAGCGTGAGCCATGATGGAATAAAGTAGCATACAGGCAGAAAAACCTATAATCTTCAACATTAAGCTCATTTTACTTTGTTTTATACGTTGCAATCGGCATAATCCTCCATTTGATTTATTCATATCCAAGATGATTGCTTTAAATTCAACTATATGCAGGTCATCATCTAAGCCAGCGCTCGTCGAAACAAATAATTTTGCTGATCTGTGTATCGAATAAAAAGTCGAGTAAGATACTAATTCGTCGCATATACCTGTGGTCATGATGGCAGATTTGATAGCAGCAGGAGTCCAGGACGGGTGGAAAGACTTGACATAAGCGGCTATGCCGGCGACATGAGGGCATGCCATGGATGTCCCGGACATGAGGTTGAACTTCGAGTACTGGGTGTCGCCTTTCAGCCCGGTCAGTGACCTCATCGGCGTGAACGATGCCAATATGTTGATCCCCGGTGCTGCAATATCAGGCTGCGTTTCCATAGCTCATGTCAATTGCATTCAGAAGTCAAGTCACATTAAGCTTCATAGGATCCGAATTCGGCATTCATTGCTATTCTTTTCCAGCGAAATGAAAAGGAAATAGTTTACAGGTCTGAACAAATTGGACCTTGAGAATGTGCTGAGACCCCGGATTTGGACCCCGAGAAGAGAATGACGCGATGAACGGCGCCGGTATTTTCACTTCCTCTGTTCTGTGTATTACTGCTGATGGAGATCTGAACACCAGACCACGAGCCATATGAATGTGATAAGCTAATCTTAGATTTAGGTATGATTTATTAGAAAGTGAGAAATGTGACCGCATGATCCGAAGCTTAGATGATGTCAATGTTAGTGTGCGTATTCTTAATCAGATGATTCGCTTGAAAGCTACAGTATGATTACGGCATCCTCGCATGATACAACTATGGTGGTGATCGGAAATTTGCTAAAGACTTAACCTAGAGCACTTTGTAAATCGGTTCAGGACTTGCCTGGTAGAGTGAATGTACTTGTCGATCGCCTCGCCGAGAGTACCGTTCACCATGGTTGACGGGGCCATGAATATCCGCGCAGTGTCAGGAACTGCAGGCTCTCGATGATGGCGCCGATCCCTCCGCTCCCTTTGACGACAGAGTCGCCACCCGGCATCGAAAACTTGCAGTACACGAGCTTCCCTTTCACCTTGACCCGATCCAGCGAGTTGTCCATGCAGTAACTCGCGCTCCATTTGCTCGAGTTCGCCCCCGCGTCCGCCCCGCTCACCAGCGGGTAGAGCTTCTCCTTCGGATCGAACATGTTCACTCCCACTCCCTGCAGTACGCCCGGAATAAGAGTTTGTTTTTTGTCAGAAATAAGAAAAGTTGATTATTTGAACAAAAATCAAATAAACTCAAATAAAAGCTGGCAAGCAAAATAGTTTAGTAACCGGAACGATGAAAAGTTTTCATCGCTCCATTTTATTGAGTAAAACTCCCTATATATTTTGAATGAACTAATAAATGTTTCTGAGTGTGCAAACGACATATTCTCTACATACAAGAGTTCAAATGCAAATGATGTAATGATAGGACGTTATTACTATTGGAGGGCTACTCTACTTTGCCAAAAGAAACAAGATATCGAGTGGAAAGTGTCAAGAGTTAGAAAGACTTTTGGATTTTGATTAATAAGCGAGAGGGCTTGGAATAGTCAATGTGCTTAGATGGATTAAATAGAAAGAGAATGACTTTGATAATATCGAGTACATTTATATGCTTGGAGCGATCTAAGTATACAAGGTGAATAGATTTGGATTGGATGAAATCGTCAAGTCTGAATAGATTGCATGATAGAAAAAGTTCACAGTATAGATGCGCACATGAGGGCAAGAAACTATCTCTAATTTGATTTGACCCAAATGCAAATTGGGGCTTGGAGCGAACTTCAGGCCCTGGGATGGATAGAGAGGTTTCATAGAAATCAAAATTGGGTTTGCCAATTTTGGCTAAGCAGGGGTGGTGTCAAGCAGGAAGTATGAATAGTTTTATGTATTTCAGGTGAAATCCATTTATTAGCTGCATTAAGACAGTTTTGAGCAATGGAATTTAATCCCTATTTGAATTCTACAACGTGCGGAGAAAGTTTCCAACATTATATTTCCGTGTCAGTCGGAGTTGAACGTGACCGAGGAAATTATAATGCTCTGAAAGTTGTTTATACTTCGTGTACATATTCATTGAGAAAAATCTTGTAAAATCTCATTGTATTTTCTTGGAGAGTGATAGTGTACTTTACTCATCGTGAAAGAGTGCTTTGAGCATAAAGTGAATTGTGTGTAGAGTAAGTTACGGTCCCTCATATGAAGACAACTTCTTTTGTAGTGTTGTTAAAGGCATTGCATCAGTGGATTTCCAGCCTTATTATAAGGTCGTTAGAGTTGGAACAGTAGAATAGGTCATGATGGACCTGAGCAGGTCCTTAAAAGGCTCTAACCACCAAAAAAGTTTGGATAGAGGCTCGGGTCCGGGGTCTCGATAAAAAAATACCGGCCCATTGGTTCTCCCGTCCACACCCCCCTTACGGGGTAGGGGAACTAGCCTGGATCCCCGTGAAGCCTTCTCAGTTGAAACACGCCTGCGTGGTTTAAGGAAATGAAAGGTCCAGAGGAGAACTCCCCTGGGTGGACGGACGGACGGAAAAAGGTTAGACCATTTGTATAACTTATTTTGTCTACAGACACCACTCCATCCTCTACGCGATGTTTGCTATATGAAAAATGTCAAATCCTACAACAACCAGTTCACACCCTGCCTCCCAGGTTCGTTAAGTTCACTCCACTTCATTATTGCGGTTGCTAATTTCTAAAAAGAGCTGGTTACTTAAAAGGTTGGTAAATAATGCTAATAAAAGTGGTATCTCACAAGAAAATCGGTGAAGTTGAAGAAAAAGAAATAACCATTGGCAAAGCAACTCAAATGACCAAATGATAACTTAATCAATGAATAGTTGGTAACTCACACAAATAAAGGTTGCAAATTTCATCTAATAGTTAATAAATTTTAGTTATTGATAACAGAAGTAAATGAAAGTTGGTAAATTAAAAGAAAATGTATTTTTGTTAGAAATAAGATAAGTTGGTAAATTTACAAAACAACAAAGAAATATTGGCAGCTAATTTAAATAAAAGTTGTATACTTATTTGGAGATAAATTGTTAAATCCCTATAATTGAGAGAGGTAGTTTTCAAACAGAGAGTTGGGAAACTTAAAAATTTAGTAAGTAAGGAAAATAAAAATAGTAACTCAATTGTAAACTAGGTGACATTTTAAAAATTAACAAATAAATGTGGCTAAGCAAATCAAATTGGAGTTTGTAACCACAACTAATTAGCATTAGTTAGAGAAAAACTAGTAATTACTCTTGGTGAGTTTAGAAAATTGATAAGTAGGACAAAGAAAGGTGATAACTCATTTAGGAAAATATGGCAAATTTAAGAACATTTAAATAAAAGTTGTTAAACAGCTCAAATAAGAATCGGTAACTTAATCGGAATAAAGTTGGTAAGGCATTCAAATAGGACCGATAGATTCTGTAAAAGTTGATGCGAGATATTAGTAAATTCCAAAATGTTAAAAAGTGTCGATAAGCTATCAATAATGACTTTAATTTCTTTTACCTAAGTTATTTTTCGAAACTTACATTTTTTTTTTTTTTTTGCAGAAATCTACTGATATGGTCAGTGAATCTATTGATTATAAAGCTAAAGCACTCCAATGACCTAGAGATTGGCATGATTAACCTCCAAAGATGTTTAATGAGGCCGAGTATGTCCATGGTAGGAGACATCCCCATGACTATAACAACAAAAAACAATTAAAATTAGGGACTATTTACGAAATAAAATTGAAATCTCGATACTTACCCAAAGGGTCCTCCCATCCCCCAGCTGGACTTTGCTCCGGAACTGCCTGTCGATGCCACTGGCCGCCACCGTAACGAGCCACGGCGCGTGGTTTGCAACGCTGGCCAAGCTTGGCCCGTCGTTCCCGGCAGAAGTCACGGTCAGGATCCCTCTCCTCATGGCATGGAACGCGCCGATGGCTATGCTGTCCTCGTGTAGTTGGGCATCGTGCCGCCGATGGAGATGGAGATGACGTCGACGCCATCGTGAATGGCCGCGTCGAACGCTGCAAGCAAGTCCATGTCCGAGCAGCCCTCGCCGACCCAGCACACCTTGTACATGGCCACCCGAGCCCACGGCACCGCGCCCCGTGCAGCCCCGCCGGCAAGGCCGAAGAGGTTTGCGTTAGGCACGAGGTTGCCAGCCAGGGTGGACGAGGTATGGGTCCCGTGGCCTTGCACGTCGACCGGAGATAGGATGTCGCTCGGGTTGCGCGTGCCGTCGAGCTTGAAGTACTTGGCTCCTATAAGTTTGCTGATAGAAAAAAGGAACCAAATTAAGCAAACACAGCCGCCAAAATAAGAAACTACATATTTGCATTGGTATGGATAAATGTCAAAAAAATAAAATTTCGCAATTTTTTTTTTGGTAAGAAGCATAGAGAAAATTAATTACTTGTTGCATCCTGAAAAATTAGCATAGTGACCACAACTTCCTTTCCATTTGGGCGGTGGAGGACCAAACCCTTTATCAGCAAAGCTCTCAGATTGAGGCGTGATCCCTGCAATGTCACGACGTAATTTTTTATAAATTGAATGATGGAGCAAATTCTAAATATAAATTCAGTTCGACACAATTACAACCTGTGTCGAACAGGGCCACGACGATGTCGCTCTCCGTCTTCGGGTTCCTTCTCGCCGTCTGAGGAAAACCCGATGAAGTCCCCACGATTTGGTCGTGTGGAGCTCGTGGTATCGGTTGGGAAGACAGAGACCACCTCTTCTAGGCCTGTCGAGCACGCATGCATGATAAATAATTTTTTTGTCCATGAAATTAATGGAGTCCTAATATTGAGAACCATTTGAAAAGTTGAGGTACTCAATTGGATGAAAAGCGAAAATTTTAAGTACTTGATTGAAAATGAGACAAAATTCAGATTCTTGCGATGTCATTACCACTATAGTTTACAATGCGATTATGCAAACTGTTTCTACGAGTAGTAGGAGGCTTACTTGATAACTCTTCAGCCTCATATTGGGATAGCTTGGCAGCGAAAGCGTTGAAGCTTTTGGTGTAGCTGTAGACCAACGACTCTTTTGCCTCATTGTCACTGTGCAAAAGAGATGTGGAGTCAGTATTAGAGGGTGTACAAAAAGTAACTTGTTCTTTTTTTCTCCTTAATCTCATGTATTATAGGAGCTGGTAAAGTTCTTTATGCAATCAATTTGATGACTATAGTCCATAACCAGTCCATATCCGGGTTGTTCATAGAACCATTAGCTTCATTTATCAAATTAGTACAATCAATAGTTCTCTTGGAGTGTTGTATTGGTTGTGAGAGAAAGAGAGACCTTCCCTGAGAGAGATGAAAGGAGTTGCAGGTGTGACTGAGCTGCAAGATCTTCATTTTCGTGACTATCTCCCAAGTAAACGATGTAAAACTCCTGCATGCATGTATTGATTACCTATCTTTGGATTGCAATTAAAAATCAACGACAAAAGACAAATTAAAAACCATAAGAAAGGGCAAGCACACCTTATTTTTGTTGCCATCAGCTGCAGCCGCAGAGCCTCTCAAAATTTGAAGAGAAACGAAAGAGCAGAGAAGAAACCAGACACCAGCCTTTCCTCTTGTCATCTCTCTCTCTCTATCTCTCTCTCATGCAGGGACTCTTTCTCTGCACTTATAGGTCACAACCCAAATAGGAGGAACCACGTTACAGGATGATGTTCACGTTCTTTTTCGGTGACGATTACGTACGCTTGTTTAGCCTTAAAGGAAAGGTCATACAAAAGCAATACCGGTTGGGGTTTCACTAATGGTCACTGTCGTTTGCGACTGAGATTGCTTCTCTTGAGAAACTTGTGATTACGAACGTTGCTGTTCGTTGCTTGCTTTCTCCTACTGTTCTGACGTCATTGCTTTGTTTGTGAGGATAAAACTATTGAAGTAACAAATCAAAAGTGAAAAAAATCAGAAGGTTTGGAGTGCAGAATCTTCTATAAATCAGTATGAAAATAACAAATCAAGAAGAGTATCAATGAGTTAATCATTTAGAGATCATGCAAATTTTTCTATAAATAATAAAAAATCAAGTAGAGTTTATCTTTTGAAAATCTTTCGTGATTCGTTTTATCCTAACCATCTTTTGTGATTCGTTTTATCCTAATCATGTTTGCTTTCTTCGACGTGCACTCCATGGTCTCAAACAAGCTCCAAGGGCGTGGTTCAACAAGTTCAGCAATTTTCTTTTCGAGTAAGGATTTTTCTGTAAATTGCTGATCCATCACTATTTGTTTATCGTCATCGTGATCATACTATTATTCTATTGCTCTACATGGATGATATAATCCTCATTGGTGATTCTCCAAAATTACTTAGCCATCTTTTGCAGCCCTTAGTCAAGCATTTTCCATGAAAGATATCGGTGCTCTTCGCTATTTCTTGGGCATTGAAGTCAATCGCTCCACTGATGGAATCTTTCTCTCACAACATGAATATGCATTAGATCTTTTGAGTCAAGTATTAATGGCGCAATGTAAGCCAATTGCTACTCCAATAGCTACCAAGCAATCACCCTTCAAAAATGGTGGTAAGCATCTCATTTCGAAGCGTAGGTGCTCTTCAATACCTTACCCTCACTCATCCAGATCTCTCACTTGCAATCAACATAGTTGGCCAACATATGCATGCCCCAACTGTTGCTCACTTTCAAATAGTAAAAAATCAGAATGTTTGCAGTGCAAAATCTTCTACAAATCAATATAAAGATAACAAATAAACAAGAGTATCAACGAGTTGATCATTTGGAGATCGTGCAGAATTTTCTACAAATCACTATAAAGATAACAAATCGAGTAGAGTATTAATGAATTGATCTTTTGGAGATCTTTATGATTTGTCTTTTATTCAATTTCCCTGTAGATAAATTTGTTATCTTTTATCTTTAACTTTCACATGTTAATGTCTCTATATATATTGGACAATATATCAACGAAATGCAACGCGTGGTCGACTCAATTATTCAGTTTTTTCAAAAACTTCAGTCAATGACCATGATTAGCTTAGCTGGTCGAGTCAGATATGCTTCGTCGGAGAAAGAGTACGTTGTGCATCGGAGATATATCACGCAGACATAGACAGAGAAGTATTTTCCTCATCGCTTCTCCCGATCCGCATCGTTTAATGATAGAAATGTCGCCCACGTTCGTCCAAATCGGTTTTCATGAAATGTGGTGTTTTAGGCGCGTAGTGCTAGCATCATCATCCATTAAAGAGCTCAGAGGAAGGTACATAAATTTGATCACTTCACTTCATGTTCCTTCTATTGCTGTAAAAGCCACATGAATAAGGCATCAACCGGAACCCGAGGAGCTTCAAGTTCATTTACATTTTCTCTTATTCACTTCAGATTATTTGAGGAAGTTGCTTTGAAACAAAGACACCATGTTTGAAGGGGAAGAAACAAAGAGCACCTTTTTGATCAATCGCTTCCCTTTGCCTTAGATTTCAATTCAAGCAAACGAATTTTGAAAGCAGGATAGACTGTATCGTTGTTTAAGTGCTGCTAACCAGGGTTAAATTTGATGCAAATCACTTTGCTTTTACTTTGCTTCTTCTTATCTCAAGAAACCTTTCCTTACAAAGGAAGGTGCATGTCATGATGACATGATCTCAAATAGGGTTGGCGCTCTATCTGTTATATAATCTTCATGTCAGTTATTCATGTTTTCATGAGTATAAAGTTTTTTCCCTTTAAAATGAGTGAAAACCAATCAATTCGTATCGGGTTCTTGCGAAATGTTGTGGATTATTATCCTTAGTCTCAAAAGATTCGAGTCAATATAACAACTATTACCTTACGACTCTTGGTGAAAAAAGTCATTTCACGTAAGATTTTTTCTCAGGAATTTCTAATATATATTAAAGTGTAAATATTCGTTGAAAAGTGAACGACTTTGTTATGTAACTATGTGATTGATGTAAACGTGAGGCAATGTAACTTAGATTTACGAGGCTAATACTTCCTTTTTAGCCATGATTTTGCATAGAAGCATTTCGGCCCTAGAAAACTAGTTATTGCTGTTCAGCCCGGCATGATAGATGGTGGGATGAAACAGGCCCATGGATGAAAGATGGGTTCACCTAATCCAATTTTTAATCCTATCCAGAGAGTCCACATGCCTGTGCAAATTGCACCTCAACATGGTCTAAAGGAAACCACAATTTGCATGATTTATTGCTGACCAGGGAATTGTAAATTGAGTCCTAAATTTGAACATTTGTATCAATTTACCACCTACACTTTTGCGGCCCGTGTCAGTTTACTGCCGATGAATGATATGCATGATTAATTGAATATTTATGCTATTGGTAAAGAAATATTTTCCTGTCAATTTCTACCTTCTTTTTCAGGTCACGTTCTTAATGAACAGATTTTGGAAAGAAAAAGAATAAGCGTAGGAATTTGAGGCAAATACTGTATATTTTGGAAGTGTAGGGGACAAAGTGAAACAGAAATCAATTGTGAAACTAATTGAAATGGTAAACAAACTTTGGGGCTAAAGTTTAGGGCCTATTTGATTTGAATTTTAAGAATGAAAAGTTACTGATTCACATTAGCACCAAAAAAATTAGAGGTGAAATATTCCGTTACAATTTCAAAATTATATATATTTATGATTCAGGAAAGCCCCGTTCCAAAATAATATATTGCAATTCATAGTTTTTGTTAATTTTCTCTCATTTGCAATAGCATAACAATAACTTTCAAAAGCATAACTGCTTGCTTAGTTGAGGTGGGTAGATCAATGATAACATGTTAATCAAAAGACCATGATGGACGACACTAACCCTGTTCTACTCAGAGATGTCAGAAGACTATTGAGTTTCAACCTTTTTTTTTTTTTTGGGGGGGGGAGAGATTTTTTTTTTTTTTTGGGTCTGATGGGGAGGAGATTGAGTTTACCTTTTAATTCAAAAATGCAACATAATTTTGTAGAGAAATTGTCTTGCCGATGGACTTGCCAATCTTTGATTAGAGAAGCATTTGGACACTATGTTCTACTCATCATTAGGGTATGGTTCATATTCCCCCCATTGATAAGAAGGCATAGGAATCCCACTTCACGATGAGCAAGAGTCTAGAGGATACCTTGTGCGAGTCACAAAGATAGTGCCTCCAAATTATCAGAGGGCTTTTATAATTTGAGCCCATAATTTATTAGTAATTTGGGTTTGAATCTATAAATAGCTACCGGGTATATATAATTTCTTTGTATTGTAATTAGATGATGTAACAGAAAAGTGCGATGTGTTAATTATAGTGGAATCATCTACTAATTGTAACCCTAATTTATGGGTGAACCAAGAAAGAAGCTTGACTCTCCAAATTATTTCGCTGACTTTAACTCTTTATTTTCTTGCAGGTTTGCTCGAATCCTAATGCTCATAGCCTCCGACAGAGTTATTTCATACTTTGTTTGGAGATATAATAAGGACATTTGATTTAGGAAATATTTTGTATTTCATTTCCTTCTATATACCAAAAGAAACAAAATGGTTCCGCTGCAATTGTTTTAACACTCTATTTTCTTATGATTGTGCTCCCATTCCAAACAGCCACAGCTTCCTATGGAGTTATTTCATACTTTGTTTGGCGATATAATAGGGACGGTTGATTTTAGGAAATAATTCGTAGTTCATTTCCTTCTGTATAACAAAACAAAATGCTTTCGCTGTAATCTCTCGTTCTGTCCATGTTTCATGTGTAAAAAAAAAGGTTTTCGTTGCTTGGAAACATCATGTTTCCACATACGATGGGTACGTGCCCAAGATTCTCATTCAAAAGAGAAATAAAGTTAAATACAAAGATGCACGTACATCAGGAAAACTACGTATGGAAAGGAAAAGTAGACATTTATTCTCGCCGTCCTATCGCCGACCTTCAATTTTCTTTTTCTTGTACATCAAGAAAACGAGGTTCTTAGCCATTAATTTTGGTCACCAAAAAAAAAAAAAAAAACGAGGTATGCAAAGGAAAAGTAGGCATTTATTCTGCCCGTCTATTGCCGACCTTCAATTTTCTTTTTTTCTTTTCTTCTACGTTTAATAATTGAGATGTTACTGCTTGAATATTAAGAACTTTGCGTAATTCTTTTCATAATTAGAGTACTTGGAAATGATCTTACACACTTCTTTTCAGTCAAATTATTGACAAAAAAAAAAATGAAAATGAAAATGAGTAACATCATGCAAGAAAGGTGATGTAATTTATGTGAATGTTAATGATTTGAATCAAGATCTTGTAGCTAGCATCCATATTCTTGTATTACAAGATAAACGAGCAAAATGGTATTATTAGAAGACTTTAATCATTAGAAATTGATGACCGTGAGTATGGAGAACTTAGATTTAAGCAAGAAGTAATTAAAGTAAGTTGTTGTACTAGTATTCCTTCACGTAATCAATTAACTAAAAACATTCCCTTGAGTGTAAAAAAAAGGAAAAAGTGGGAAAGAAGTATATTTGATTACTAAGGATGCGTTTGTTTCTACAAATCAAAAGTCGGAAAATGTTTTATTGAAAAATGATTGGTTATATCATTTAGAAAAATTAATTATTACAAAACAATTTGCTTATCAATAGTAGTTTATACCTAACTATTTTCGTGAATAATATTAACAATATTTTGTATTCATTCATTTGTGTAGATGATTTAAATGATTATTTTTTAGAGAATGTTTTTCAAATCTCGAGTTTCATATAATAAAATATACCCTAAACTTATTTAGGACCATCAAAAGAATTAAAAGAGATTTACAAGGTTTCGTAATAACAACATCAACATCAATATGACACTTACTATTTATAGGAACTATACTCAAATAATTTCCCTCCGTGGAATTTTTCCTACAAAAGATTAAGATTGGAAGAGGCAGGTCTTTTCTCAGAAAAGAAAGGGAGGGAAAATGTTGGAATTCAAGTGGAATTTAAGGTTCACCAAATCCAAGGGAATCTTTTCTTTTTTGCCCTACAAAAATGTACTATGAGCGACCCACCCCATTAAGGGAAAGATCCTCTCGTCACATGATCAATCCAATTCCTGCTGCATCTCTTTCTCTGGACCACTTTTGCAACTTGGACTTCATTTACCAAGTGGTCCAACGTTTAGTATTCCTCATTTGTCATTCCCCACTTTATTCAAACCAAGAGCACTTAAAAATAAAAATAAATAAACACAATTAAGTACGCATCCCACCTCCCCCGAAAACCCCCTTCCAATAAACCCTCTTTTCCATAATTTATGCAAAGCGACAAATCAGGTACCGATTTATAACAAATATCTCATCTCGTTCCGCATCTCGATACGTCAGAGTCAAGCGGCCAGTCACAAAAAGAGGAACGTTCGATCTACGAATCTTGCCCTTTATCGACATCTCCTTTTCCTTTTTCTCGTCAAACCCGAGATTTGCGATAATTTAATTTACCACCGTAAAGCTTAAAAAAAAAAGAAATCCAAAATTTCATTTCCAAAGAAATAACAAAAGGAGAAATAAAAACGAACAAGCAGGGGAAATGGAAATGCTGATGGCAGCAGAACAAGTTTCTTGGAAATGACGTGGGGCCAGGAGATGCACATAAATTTTTTCTGGAGATAAAGCCTGCAAATTCCGAGATTTAACGTGGGTCGTAGGATCTGAACCCGATGAACAGACGTCGAGAGGAGCAAGCGCACGCGCTGTGGTCCCCAGTTGTACCGGAACGTGGCCCCTTCGCTTCTCCAACCGCCTCGGGGACCAAAACCTTAGCCAATGTACATAAACGGCATGGACTTCACAAGCTTGCCGACAGGTGTCGCGACAAAAGCCTTGTTGAAAGCGGAGTTGAGGAATAAATTATTTTAAAAAAGGGTGGCCCTCTTCTTTATTGGAAAAGGTTTTACGTCTCGTTCGAAGAGTATTTATCCATAATTTTTGAAATTGCCCTATTTTAGAATAAAAATAATTATTTAAATGCTTGCAAAAATAAAATCGACGTATCAATAGAACTATCTTTTCGATCTAATTAATTTTTGTAAGGAATATGGGTGATCGTTTTTGGTATTTACTTTTTTTTTTTTAAGTCATTGGTTTTCGAATTTATTATACCATTGGTTTGGGAATATGTCAGTTTTCATCAAAGTGGGAATTACTGTGACGTGGATACGGCTGGTTTTTGTTAAAAATGCTGGATATTCCTCATTAGTCGATTAAAAGTGCTGGGAATATAGTTTTGTTGAAATCCATTAGCGACTTTCATCCAAAGCACTTGTTCCATGGAAATTTAATTTAAGAACGTTCCTAACTAAGCATTGATTTTTTTTTTTGAATATTTTGTTTTGCTCTTCTCATGATTAGCTGTACCTATACTTTTCCTCCCAAATAAGTGAAGATGATATAACGATTTCGTTTTAGTAAAAAGAGCCTTGAAACACCGTACGGGCAATTATATAAGAAAATATTATAATTGTCAATGACTTTTTGCTGTGTAAGTACTTGTACTTTCACTTTTTGGTAAGAAATTTTAATAAATGCCCAAATAATATTAGGTAAGGTAACCTCTAATAACCCATCAAACATATAGCCTAATGGTAGAAGCGTCACATAGTTTTTATAATGTAAGAAGTCTAGTCATCTCGTGATTGGACTTACGATCATCAGAGGGCCTTAGGCACTTTGTTACTTTTTGTGCATCAATGTCTTTACTATAGCGGCGAGTTAATTAGCATCCGACCTTCAAATTTCGAATAGACTTTATTAATAGCAATGGCTCTAATCAATTTTTTCTCTACCGACAAGTACGATACATTTTTACGGTAGCATTGCATTAATTGCCCTATCCATCACTTTTACTTACATTAAAAACACAACCTAATTTTGAATTTGAATGAACTTGTTTCTAAGAACGTTGCAAAAAAAAAAAAAAAAAAAACTAGACCTTTCAAAATAGATTGAAGAGAGAGCCTACAGGTGTGCACTGAAAGGGGGATTTTATGTCATATGCTGCTCGAAGAATGCTTTTTGTCTTGAATGTGCTTTGCCAAAAAAAAAGTCCGCTCCGTTTGAGAAAAAGAAATGCTATTCTTGAGAATCCTCACCTATTTAAACATGGTATGTACTGGCCACACTGCTCTATGGATAGTACAAAAATTTGCTAAAATTCTAATTTAATAAATAGAGGCAGGTGAGATTTTTAACCTGAGGATCTCTAAATATATGGAGATTGCATTTAATTTCTGCTAATCATATTTATGTCGATGGTTCATGTAATTAGCTCAACAGTTAAAATTACTGTCCTAAGTGATAAAAAGCTCATTTTAATCATAAAAGAAAGTTAAAATACGTCAAGTTGTGTAATTGTTCTAAATATGAGTCATGTCTCGACTGATTAAGAAATACTTCATGGATATCAGTCAGAGAAAGAAACCTTTTGCTTTTGGTAGGATAGTAGCTCAAGTTTTAAATTAGTTTTGATAAGACAGCTAATTCATTTTTCAACAAGAGAAAAATTTATGCTTCGATGATATATTTAGCTAAGCAAATAAACAAAAAAGACATGAGCTAAAATTTATGCATGGATGAAGTCGAGCGGACTTTCATTAAGGAATTCGTGCTTCTAATTTGCAGAAAAACATTTGTCCATGACCATTTAATCAAATTCATCTAGGATTTAACATCACGAATCCTATGCTCATGAAATATCATCATATCATTGTTAAAGAGAACCAAGTACAGTTTCCGATGTCAATGATTTACAGAACGAGAGAAATGTGGATGAAGCGACCACATGGAAATGACATGGCATTCAAAATTGATGTCCGTCGAGTCAACATCTGTCAAAAAATACATGTTGAGTTCCAATTCAAGCACGTCTCAAGCACGTTGATAACGTGAAAATTGAAAATTTGGTTATGAAAATAAGAGTTTCAGTGGACTAATTTCAAGAGCTACTAAATTCAATGGCCTTGGTGTTGGAAATTTTCTATAATATGGGCTTACATTAATTAATTAATTAATTAATTTTCTATTATAAATAATCAAGTTAATGAATATTCTAATATTTGTTGAACCATACGATAATCTGATTAAATTGGGTATTGACATCTATTGATAACGAGGCCTAGATGGCGGCAAAGTGTGAGGCGATTGTGTTTTTAAGCGAAATTCGTAATGGGAAGGGCCTAGTTGATACGTTGTTGATTATGGTTTACTAGGTCCCTTCTCTAACCTATAAAAAGATAGGTTAACCTATTAGTTGCTTTAATCCCATTGAAAGTTGCTATATCGAAATAGGTCATAAAGAATAAGATTTAGCATTTCAATAGATCCCTAATTATCAGAGTAATCTACTTTTCTTCAAGTGAATCAATGACTCAAACAAGTACGCTTTAATTCCACATTTGTATTTATTGATCTCGGTGTTTTACAATCATATATGGATTCGTTTTCATGATTGATTAGTTATTTATGTGAATAAATTTTCTACACTTGGATGAAATTATCCGAAAAGAATGAAAAAAAGAAGCACTATATGTCACTTCAATAGATAACATGATGTATAGCTTAGCTATCGATAACAAGTTAAAATATTTACTAGTCATCTTGACTAAGCTTATTCTAATAATTCTTGCACATGTGGATCTAGGACTCTAGCTAGTCTGCCAATTCTAACGTCCCTAATTCTGAAATGTATATATAATTATAATCATTTATCCATCTTAACGTGACTACACACAACAAGAAAGGTTGACCATAAGAGATGGCATTCTCACGAGATAAATTGTGCAAGCCTCTCTTAGATGCATTCTCCTTCTAAGTCGTCTCGAGTAACCATTAAAATATTTTACGAATTAGCCTGTAAATTTCTAATCACGTAAGCTTCACATGTACAAATTTTAAATAAATTCGAACATGACATAACCCTACAAGATGTGCACTCGAGCATAATATGGCTTTGATTACCCCTCTTAATTGCTTTGATGAAATTTTTTTTGTGAATAAATCTAAAAGAAATTACTTAAGACGTGACAAAATAGTGGTATAATTTGATTGATATTCTTTCTAAGAGTCTTCGCCGAAACATCAATAGATGATGACGCATACTTCTAATTGTAGAAATATAACTCCAAACTTCTTGTGATGGTAACCGGTCATGACTAATGTGAACACCAATTTGATTTTTTGTTTATAGATTTGATACTTCTTTTTTCGGCGACAAGCACGATCATTATTCTTTAAAAAAAAATAGTCAAATCAAAAGAGTCATTCTCGTCTATCCCAAACAATTTCATTGGTTGCAAAGTCTACGATTGAACCTTATTAACTAGAGTAATGACACGGTGAGTCTTCAACCAACTAACTTTTTCCCTAAATGGAATAGTTTCCTGAAATTACAGAAGGTGAAAATTGCATAAAATGTACTGCAAAGTCAGAAAGAGGGCAGAAAAAGAAAGTAAGGAATAATGGGTGGATGCATAGTTGGTGGGGGAGTGCTCTCTTTGGAATTTTGGAGTAGGTGTGAGTGGGAGCGGTATTTCCTTTTCATTCTTTCTCAATTTCCTATTTTTACTTCCTTGAAGTGGAAAATACGATGAAAAAATAATAATAAAATTTTAAATTACATTCATTGCGATGCCAATGCCATAAATATTTGCCGCTTCATCAAAAACTTTGAACTTATAACGATCTGACAAAAAAGTACCATAATCTTTTTTCATATCATTAATACCTAAAAAAGTTTTGGGGTGCTGGTAGATAAAATATGTGGGGTATTATTTTTTTTTTTTTTTTTTGGCTTTCGGGTCAAAGGGTATTGATTTCGCAAGTGGGATATTTTAAAGGTTTTCCGGCATTAAATCGGGAATATAATGAAAACTTAAAAGGGGAAAGAAGAAGAAGGAGAAAGGGCAGTTTGGCAGGCCGAGGGGTAGGCCCGCCGTGTGTTTTCGACTCCTGATTTGCTCGCCCACGTACGGAAATGTACGGACGATGTGGACATGTCTCAACATTGTCCTGTTTCTTGCCATTTCCATCTCGCCTCATTGGCCCACCTTTTCCATCTCTCTCTCTCTCTCTCTTCGTTAGAAATTGGAAAAGCAAGCCACCCCCTCCCCCTCCTCTCTCACTAGACTCTCTCTCTCTAGACTCTCTCTCTCTCTCTGGACTTTCTCTCTCTTCATTATCAGGAGAGACTTTTCCTTTTGTATGATGGATGCTTTTGGAGTTTTGCATCGTGAGTTTTACCAAAACAAGCAAAAAGGCAGGGTGGGGAGCCTCATTTTTAGCCATGCCAACCAAAACATAATTTGATATCTTCTTTTAGTGAGAGAGAGAGAGAAAGAGAAAGGGGGGAGAGAAGAGGGCAATATGAAAATGGAAGGTGGGTGCGTGAGACTGTGTGTGCTTCCCCATTTGGTGACTGTCAATGAATTGAGAGAATCCATCAATCGCCCACCCAACAACCCCCCTCCAAAAAGCTTTTTTTTTTTTTCTCCCATAAATTAGCTCCCTCTTTTATCCTTAATTATCCTGGGGGCTCCTTCATCGTTTCTTTGGGTAATACTGATCACACAATCCTCAGGACTTTCCCCCATACTTTTCCTTCTTCTTCTTCCTCCTCCCTCTCCTTTCTTTCGCTTTCCCATTTCCGGCCTCTTTCCGTGCCCTTCATGTTCGTCCGAAAGCATTCTTGGTTTTTGCCTCTTTGGTGAAATCGAGTTTGGGGTCGATTCTTCTCAGACTTTTATCCGCTTCTGGGTTACCCTTTTGTCTTGTTCTTCTTTCGAGGAGCATTTCAGCTGGAGAAAAGCTTCTTCTTGAATCGAATCGAATCAAAGCCCACACCTCGAGCTCACCTGGGTCTGTTGCTCGCCTCTTGAACCCTTCTTTGTCCCTCGATCTCTGTTGGGAAATCCTTAATTCGCTGCATCAAATATCAGGTAAATAGTTTCCCTCAAGTCTCTTGGCTAATTTGCTGTTAGCAAGAGCTCACTTTTTTATCTTTGAAGATTTCGGATTTCACCCTGTTCTTTCCGCGAACCAGCGCTTAAATTTGAGCATTTAAGTTCGAATGGCGTTCCGTGCGTCGGTCTTTTTGGTCTCTCTCCCTTCTTTCTTCACTCCACGATCAGTCAGTTTCCCACAGCCGGCTGTGTAGGTTTTCAGTCAGTCAATTTTGGCCCCTTTCCACAGATGCCCCTTTTTTTCGTTACTCACGTTCTTGCTATTCCTCTCTGAAGCCACATCCATTCGGGAAATAAGAACAAGAAGCTGTTTTTTTTTTTTTTGGTTCATGTCCTTATTGGTGCACTCATCATTTTTGGCCTTGCCTAATTGATGCGTTTGTGCGTCGTTTCTTTTTGAATTAGTGAGGGCGATTGTTGGTAAAGATGGTGAGAGGAAGACCTGATGAGGCGCATAGAGAATGCGACGAGCCGGCAAGTGACCTTCTCGAAGAGGCGGAATGGGCTGCTCAAGAAGGCCTTTGAGCTCTCCGTGCTTTGCGACGCCGAGGTCGCGCTGATCATCTTTTCCCCTCGAGGCAAGCTCTATGAGTTCGCAAGTTCCAGGCATGGAAAAACTCTCACCCTTCTTTTCCTCTTAATAATAGTCTAAATAATTATCGGGTATTCATGTAGTATTTGCTCCTATTGCTTTTGCTTTCTTCGCCTATCATCACCACCTAATTTAAGTATGGTTAGCATTTAGTAGTGCGTGTTCCTCCAATTGCATAATGTGTGTGATGGTTCTCTTTCTGCTTGCTTAGGGTTACCGTACTCTCTCTCTCTCTCTCTTCTCTCTTCCCACGCCTCGCTCCCTCCCTCCCTCCTTCCCTCTCATATTAAGTCTATGATGTCCTTTTGGGAAAGGAAAGACATAAAGATATGTTTATCCAGCTTATCGGGGAAGACAATCCTCAAAACAAGCCTGAGAACGCAGTTTCCTGTGTTTCTTTAGCTCATCTTCTTGGTATGAATTTCACTATCTTGAGTTTTGGTCGTCGTTACCAAACATTATTGTACTGGAAATGTTATTGACCAACTAATTAACCATATGAAGATGTTTCAGAAATGAAAAGAGCGTTCCCAAGCAAACTTACCAACATAGAGTCATTCCTCTTATCAGCACATTGACAAAAGTACATGCTTTTGTGTCCTCTTCGTTGGTAAAATTGAAACAGAAGCGTCTTGTACATTATCTAATTATAGCGGAACAGAGAAATCGTACCAAGTCATGTACTACGATGGGCATTAGTTTATGGGAAAAAATGGGTTGATACAGTTCTCGTGGCCAAGTGCTCTATGTCTTGGGGGGGATGAGTTGGGAGTACCTACTTGTGTTCTTACGATCTTTGCAGTGGAATAACATGTCAAATTTATTAAAAAGGAAACATATATAAGGGTTTCAAATGTATCCAAGTAAAAAAAGAAAAGACGCAAAATCCAAATCCACTCAAACTGACCCAACTTTAGCAGACTACTAGGGTTACCATAACGAGGGCAATACATGCAAAGTACTTATTGATAAAATCCATTTCCACTCATACTGACCCAACTTTAGCAGACTGCTAGGGTTAGCATCACGAGTGCAATACATGCAAAGCACTCATTGATTCCTGACAACCTAAAGCGAGATTGGACCGTTTGTATCATGGCTTTTCAACTCCTTTTTTCTAGGTGGGTATAATCGAAAAGCCTTGTGTGGCTGTAACAAATCAATGGTCTTTGTCAGTACTATAAAGTTCTATATTTTCCTAAAATTCTTTGAGGAGATTAAGATTAGTAGACCGCCAAAGCACCAGTGGTTTCATCACTCGACTGATGCCTTTAATGATTTCTCTCTTTTCTTAATTATATACTAATTAATCCTTTTTTCTTCCTTATAGTGCCATACTCCTTTGTTGTTTGCACAAAACACCGAAACAACTTAACAACCATAACTCTTTCTCTTTTTTCTCGTTACTCCTTCATTTCTTGCTTCTTCGCTGGTCATATACTATCTCTTGGCCGTAACAGTTACTCCATAGATCATATTGCGTAAAGCGCTGGACTTTGATAGACGTTGAGATGATTTCATATTTCACTTGAGTTTCACTCATGTCCTTTGACCATTCATGGCTGATCTGTTCAAAATAGTACACTGTGATTAGCGAGACAATGTCAAGCAATTTTTTCTTTGAGTTCACTAGCATATATGGATCTCATCCATGTTCTCTTCTCTCCGCTTTTATTATCTCCATATCTTTTCTCTACTTTCCTGATAATGGCGAAAAAAAGCTCATACAATTACCATGTAATTAATAACTGGAATTTTGGAAAATGATTGATATTACGAAAATAAGAGTGACGAGTCCAGATATGATTCGGTACAAAAATGCTCCTCATGTTTGTTTGTGTTTATTACAAACATGCGATCATGTCTTATTTGGGGCATTTCAGACCGCCCTTCCCAGAATCTGTAATGGTGCTTATAACAATGTTTGTGTCTATAGAATTATTAGTTTTGGTTAGACACAATAATATTCCTCAGGTAATCAAGTCAGTGACCTAACGTCCGTATTTGCATCATTGACATGATGCTAAGAAAGTTCACTTTCTCTTTGGGAAAGTGTCATGTTGGCTTAGCCATCTTTAACTCTTCTAATTGAGCACCTTTCTTAGTCAAAATTAACCTAGACTCAATAAATATTGCTATGGCTCAATATCTCGAGTTTGAGCCAAAACAACTTAATCATATACTTTGATCCATAAGTTTAAACTATTAGAAGAATCCGAGGTGGCGTCTAGTGATGAATTAGAACAAGTAGTGCCGACAAAATTGAAGAGTCTCTAACTTTACATGTCAGTGTAATCCTATCAGTGGTATTTCACAGCTTGAGTGAAGGCGACTCAGGAGTTTGACGCTTTGCTTGGTGAGCTTCAGCCTTTTTAAACCTTAGTTTTTCCTCTGGGTAAGCATTCTTCTGGTAGGCCAACGACGGCTAGTCGTTTTCTGTATTAAGGTATGCCAAGTCGTCCTGTGTTCAACTCTCAGATCCTTCATTCCTCTCCGAGCCTGAGAAATTGATTTAGTATATACATATTTTATGCGTTTGATGGATGTCGCAGCAAACATGTTCCCATCTTCACTTAGCAGTTTAGGCTTTTAGTGTGGAGTCTTTTAACATGGAATCCATAAGCCTTCATTTAATGACAGTTACGTTGTTCTTTCAGTCAACCATTCCAAGTAGGATTCATAGCTATCATCTTCCTTGTCCTATTAGCGTTCCTTAATAGTCTTTAATTCTTTTT
>NC_052615.1:37263006-37345661 GCF_016545825.1 Eucalyptus grandis
TTGTACTTTAGGGTCAAGGGTTTGTCGAAGAGCACAACACACTATCTTTGGCAATCTTAATAAGTTTATCAATTGATGGCTCTCAATGACCATCATTTGGAGGATCAATTCTATTATTGAGTCTTTTGGGATCTTGTGGATCTTCTTGTATAAATTTTATCACGTTGTTGTATCTCCTTTCTCAATATAGTTTTTACTTGGAAGATTTCGCAGTGGACTAACTTGTAGTGATCTATTGCCTGCAATTGCATTAACATAAAGCTCTATCTGAGCTGGACAACAGAAAAGTGGTTAAAAAGCGAGAAGATATGTCTTTGACCAACATCTGCATTTTGGCCTTTTTTCCCTGCTCACCCTCTTCATTTACAGCATATTCAGAACTCGATTTAAATTTACAAGCAAAATGGTAGTATTATGCATTCGCAGCCTAGCATTAACTTGATGCTGCCTAGCTCATTTCAGTTATGTGCATCTTGTTGCTTACAATCTGTGACCCCCCCTAGATCCATCAGTATTGGTACCTTTCTGTCTGGGTGGAAAAAAGTCTTATTTGCTTCACTCCATAGTATATTCTTTGATCTGACATACAAAGCCTCTATTTGTGTGCTTTTATTATTATTATTATTATTATTATTATTATTATTATTATTATTTTTAAAGATTGGTTTGGACTATTCTATGCATGGGTTTAGGTGACCATAAATGTCATGAGTGCTGATTTCTGATGAAAGCAGACTCTTCTACTCTATGCCCTTTATCTCATCTGGACGTTTTAATTGTGCATCAGGGTTTTACATGGCTGCTGCCCGAGCGATTCTCTTCTTCAGAGATAGGACCAGAAGCAGGTTTTAGAAAATTTGGTAACTTTTAGTTACATGTTTCAACTTGGGTTTGAAAGACCTTTTCTGCATCAAATGCCTTTTTTTATGCTTGCCCTATAAGATATAGTTGGGCTGAATTGAACATACAAGTGCGAGAATTTGGTTATGTTAAACTACATATTTTCAATTTAGGTTTTTAAGGATCTTTTCTGCATCAATTGAGAAAGGGAGAGATTGTTTAGTCAAAGTGAAACCGTACATTTCCATATTTTTATTGCTTTAAATCTCCACATTTACAGAAACTCAAGATAGCATGATTGACTAATAGGGCCATCACTTCCTTAAATTGTGGGGCTTTATTCAAGGAGTAACTGTGTACACGCAAGCCCATGTTAATTGAAACTTAGGTTGCTTGTTCTTATAGAATTTTGACTATTGTTTTCCACATTTTTTCCTCATGTGTAGTGAAAGAATTTGGAGTTTTATTGGGAAAGTTTGTCATTTTACTGCAGTGACTGCTATCTTTGGGTGTCATAACTGCGTCGTCAATGAACACATTATTGATACCGCCCATCTCAGATCCACACTGGTCATCCTGAACCTTCTCTACATTTCCTTATTCGTTATGCATATCTGCATTGAAGGACTTGGAAACACTTGTTGAAGTCGTCAGACAACATTACTATGGTGATACCAAGAAGTGGAACTTCATTGCAGCTACAGAGGCTATTAAGTGAGTTTAGATGATGTTAGCTGAATTTTCATGTAGCCATAGTTTGTAGTAGTTTCCTGATGATCTGGTAGTCTGTTTGAACTAGGTTTTTGGTTAGGGTTAGCTGTGTTTAGGAATAGTGGCTATAAGATGCTTCGTACAGGGCGGAGAGATTCCAAATTCTGAGAAGGCATCAGAAGCCTCCTCCTCACAGTCCAGATCTGGAGATTCCAGAAAACCTGGATTTTATAGTGGGCCTGGTTCTTTCAGGGAATAACTTTGGGCAGAATGGGTGGAATCTGGAAGGGAAGACACTGTCAGCGTTAAGCAGATTTGGAGAGAATGCTAGGAACGGCTTCTGACTCCACCATGGTTGCGCAGGGTGCAGCAACAGAATGCTATTATGGAATCTCTTGCAGGCATGTCAGGAGGTTGTTAGTTGAACCTTTGGTAAAGTTGTATGATGTACTTTGCTGATACATTTTGTTTTATGACAGCTCCAAAGGCAGAGAAATCAACATTGTCATCTATTTTGTCCGAGAAGGGCGTTCATGGGTCTTTATTTCTCATGGGGGAGATCCTATTTATCGCAAGGCCACTAATCTATGTTTTGTTTATTAGAAAGTATGGAACTCAGTCCTGACTCCTTGGTTTCTTTCGCTGGCCATGGATGTGGTTGGCGTGGCTTGCCTCAAGTTACTTTGTCTGGGTGGGGTAGTAAAGACCGTAAGTTTCAGTACACCACTTCAGAAAAGGATGAGGTTAGAGTCTATAGTTTTGTATTCGTTTATTTGAATTTGTCCATTTAGCATGCATGCCCTGGCTTGCATCACAAGGCTTTTGGTCTGGCCTTTCTTCAGCCATCTAATGTCCAGATTAATGATTCTCTCAAGATTTGTCAACTTGTGTTCTTTTTCCCTGTTAAGTAGTTGAAAAGAAGAAAGCTACTTGGGCACTCTACCTCATGAGATCCATTTTTTAGCAAATACACAAGGTACACTTATAGCTACTAGAAATTATATCCAGTGCAAAGTTTACATTTCTGGGATGAATCTCATCATGGAAACCACGTTCCTTCTCTGATATTTCAGGGAAAGGCCTCGACAAAGCAGAGAAATTGTTGGAACCTGTTCCCCTTTTGGGGCTCTTACAGGTGTTCATTTGTGTCCATTTTGCTTTTATTTTTCACGTTGGATAAGATAAGGCTACTTATCGTGGGCAATTGTGCTCATTCCTTTATGTTTACTCATGCAGCTAAAGTCATAGAGTTGATTGTGGGAGCCCAAACACGGTATACATACATGTCGGGCTCATAAGAGTGAAGCCTAGAAAGCTGTGCTACACTTTGAGCCGCCACACCTGCTAGAAAACAGAATTCGAGGACTGTATCCACTATCCTTATGAGTTACTAGAAGTTGAGGGACGATGTCTTGCGACGAAGATTGACATGTTGATGCTTTTGGAAAATAACGCATAACTGGTGAAGTTCTGCTGCAGATCCCCAATTGTACACTGGTTTCTTGGTTTTGTTGGAAACAGATTTGCTTCTAGCTTGGATTACTAGAAGTTGAGGGATGATGTCTTGGTGACGAAGATTGACATGTTGATGTTTTTGGAAAATAACGCAATAACTGGTGAAGTTCTGCTGCAGATCCCCAATTGTACACTGGTTTCTTGGTTTTGTCGGAAACAGATTTTGCTTCTAGCTTGATTGCACCTGGAGTAAGTTCTCATTGTGCGGACTTCACTTCAGAGTTGGGTTCGATCATGTTCAATTTTCTTGGGGGTTGAGGAAGAAAATCTTGTATGCCCTTTATGCCGTCCACTAATTCTTCTTCCCTTTCGTTTCTTTCCCTTGTTTCTTTTTAAGCCAAGCCCTTTGTTTAGATCCCTGCGTACAGAAGAATATTGCAGTCAGTTTGATAATGGAGTGACATTGTTTCTTCGGTTCAGATGAAGGAAACCTTTAGATTTGAGTAAGTGGATTTTGTTCTATTATTGATCAGAGTTTGTCTATCTTCTCTACTTTTTAACATCTCAAAGAGTCCACACAACACTTCCCAAGCGTGTTAAAAGACTTAAGAAGTCACAGGGTTCTCTGATCTCTCGAGGGATTGATTCTCCATCATAAAAATGTTGTATCCCAGTGTATTTTATTGTACTTTCTATTTGAAGTGTCGTACCACACAAATATTTTAAATGACAAGATTTGTGTAAGTCTCGTATCGCTAGCGATAGAAAAATTGGTAGGAATCAATGACATCTCACTTGGTCATTATCAAATTCATAAGCAAGGGGAAAAAATTAGATAATAATACAAATAGTGTATGAATTTTTGGCTCGATATATAATATTATTCCAGACTTTTAATTTATTTGATGTCAGTCTAGTCCTCGCCGGTTATCTTATATGGTACATTGTTAAGTCATGACTTTCAGCGATGCGAAAATTGGTTGGCAAATGTTTATAACTAAATTGACAAAAATGAAAAATTTATAACTAAATTGGAATATATAGGATTGATTGTATAATTCTTTTCTTTTGGGGGAGAGATTCTGCGATGGCTTTGATGCTTGTTGCGAAGCATGACGTTTGCATTCAAGCCAAAACAATGAGTTTCGACATCAATATATCCAGCTTTGTTCTTCATCAAAATCGCTTAATATGACTAGTTGTTGGCCCCCTGCATTAGCATGGACATTTTGAGGATGAATGTGGGACAGTTTTTCACTGGCGAACGATATCTTTACACGTCTATAGACTCTATACATGCATGGATGTATATTCATGAAAAGTGTATGGCGGAGTGGATGAAGAGTAAATGGCGTCAATGGGTCAAAAGAAAGAATAGACACCAAGTGGCGAAAACATCTGAGAGTAAAATTAATGTGCCTGCAAAGGCTATGTGGTTTCACAATTTCACTAAACCTTCTCTCATTCACAAGCCAACTTTAATTCCGGTCATTGAGGTTTCGGAGGAGGAGATTATTTGTGCCGGGGGTGGGCGCGCAAATGAATTATCTCATTCTCATCGACCTTTTTCGAACAACATCACCAATATTTTGGCTTGTCAAATGGATGAAGGGATGGCAATGACGAAGAAATTATATTGCGTGATGGTTTAATTTGATCTTTTATTCATAAACAGTCGTATCGCCCACATAAATATATCAGAATTTGTAGGGGGTGAGCAGTTCCCTGGTTTCTTAGAACCCGAAACTCTACTGGGTATAAGTTCCTCATCTTTGGAACTCGGAACTTATCTCGTCAGCAAAAACCTCGAACCCCCTATCATAGATTCTAGGGTCGGGCCAGGTTCCAATGGGTTCTTTTTTTTTTGTTTCATTTTCAGATTTGAACTATAACGAAAAGAAAGACACAAACCAAAGCTTCTATGTCAACTCAAGTCAAGATCCAAAAATGATGGCACCTTAACAACTTTTGTTGTGACAAACACAAGAAAATCATTGATGCGAGCAAAAACTTCACCAAGCATGAGTTCTCTTTGTTATTAGGCTCTGAATTCTGTTTTGGTGTCTCAGGACTCACCGCCCGGTAAAATAAAAATGATAAGATAAAACTCCATAGAAACAATAGTCAATTGTTGGTGTATTTCCCTAAGCATTAATTTATAAGTTATGGTGTACCTTCGATAGATTTGGGTATGGATGACTTCTCGTATTGGTGGTGATTTCTCAAAAGTGGAACTGATAGCTGCTATAGCTGAAGATTTGGAAGCCAATTTCGTTGAATCAGGGGTGACAGACTTTGGAAAGATCTTCCTGACAATTGGTGGTGTTGAGAGATTTCTTGCATTTGGATTCTCAAAATTAGCAGCTAGTGCATTGAAAGCAAGAGACCTGCCCCTTGAATGGTTTGCTTTTGCCTCATTATCAATTGCAAGTGTATTCACCATGCGCAGTACTTTTTTGTACTTGTGGCAGAAAAATCACCATGACCCAGCTGCAGAAAAGGCAGACATGTTTTTAGTCGAGTGAAGCAATAAACAGATATAAATAAGAAATATAAAAAAGAAAGAAGCAAAAATGAGTCCCAAAGTGAGCATTACTGTGTAATAGTTACGTGAAGGCTTTCTTTCATTGAGTCAAACCAGATCTTTGATCATAAAAGATGAAGCAACACATCTTTAGATTCCTCCAGGGATACAACATTTGTATTGGTGGAAGCATAACCACTGCCTAAAGGCAAAGCAATTGCCTGATGGGAAAACACTTTTCCTTTTTTGGCCCCACAAAAGATGCCAGGATATATTTCCTCATTTTTGCACTGGTATCTACGAGGTCACAGAAATGTCCACAACAATTGCAAGATGTTAAGTCTACATCCATTATTATTTTATGCAGGTTCAAGACTATCATGGGTGAGGCTAGCATGAACCAAAAAGCTACTTCATCACACAAATCTCTCACTGTTTCTAATAAATACATCAAATCAAGATGCACGTGCAACCTGTATAAGCATATGGACCTATTAAAGATGAAGACACCAGTCTTATGCACACAAAACCATAGAGCAAACAGCAGCAGTATTAACCACAAAAAAACAAATGGTGTGATTGCCCAGATCACAGATCATTTAGCATAGCCAGATACTTCACTCTAATAAGGAAAAGAGTTGAGCCAACAGAAAATGATGCGAATTTGCAAACTCCTAAAAGACCTTACCTTTGACTCAAAAGAGAAATTTCGATCTAAGCCGATCACTTTCCTTTCCAGTGATTTTATCCTTCTTGCTTCATTATTTAGCCTCTCATTTAAATCTCCTGTTGCTGCGGATTATTAGCTTCCTTTTGCTCATTTAAACTGTTCTCCATTTCTTTGATACAGCATTCCTTCTTGGCAAGAGACAACTGCAACTCCTGTTCCATATAAACACAGAGGATTGTCAGATATGTGGCAATAGCATTAAAATGAGGGACAAAGATGACGGTGAACCACAGATTGCAGAAGTTTACATTTGCCACTTTACTCCCAGTTTCATCTTTCTCCCGGCTTCTTCAGCTCATTGACAAGAGTTTGATATTTATCCCGCTCCTCAGTGATCACTGAAAGCTGTGAAAGAAAAGCAATATCTACTGAAGGGGCACAGAACATGTCTATATGGGGAGCAGAGAATGACCAGAAAGTGAAAATAGGAAATAACACAAAATGATCTAAATATTACAACAAGGTCATGTAACTACAAGATAACTTGCAAACCACCTCCAATAATCTGTATTATGAAATCTCATCAGATACTGAAGAACACATTGAAAGTAGATAAACTGTTCTCGTAGACCTTCATCGCAGCCAACTTATGAATATCCAATGGAGCAGGAAAAGGTAAAGCAACAATACAAACCAAAACTCTTCAAGCATCAACTTAAGAACATAAAAAAAGAGAATATAAGAAAGAATCTACTCTGCATCTAACCATATAAGGCTTCTGTTTCCAGAATAGCACCTGTTAGATCAAATTTGATCTTGACATTCTGTTTCTTTATTCCTCACGGTGCTAAGATGAGTATCATAATCAGTCAAGGCAGGTGCATATTGTCTACTTTATGATGCGGGATTTCCCAACATTTGGCTATCATTAGCATCTACAAGTCTCGGGCCATGTATAATTTCATTCTGTTTATGCAGAAACATTCTGCCACATACAGGCTCTATTACGGTTGGTGTTCATCATCTTTTATGAACCATAAACAATGATTTTTAATTTACAACTCAAAATTGCTCATGCATCAAAGGCTTTCAATTATGGACCTAAACACTTGAGCAGAAGAACATGTAAAAATACATGGACTCAAAATACCATGCCACCTCTATGCCTCAAGTTGAACCATACCTCTCCAATGGTTAAAGCATGCATTTTCATCTTGGAGTCAACTTGTTGTCCCAACCAGACAAAGATTGCTGAGTGACAATCCAAGACAAATATATCTTCGGTCATCAAATCATCCTGACTAAAATTGTGTATTTCTGTCACCTGCAATAACAATATCGAATGGCTGTATAAGCAAGGACCTCGATAACATGCTAGCACAACAAGTAAGAATATATGCAAGCATCTTTAAAGCAGTGGCAATTGAAAACAAAGGAAGACATTAGTAAAATGAGCAGAATACTCTGAGATGCCTCAGTTTTATGATACAGCAGAATAGAGACGAGTTGGAATGAATGCTTATGATCAGCAGTAATATGTAAAGAGGTCAAAGGAAAAACTACAAAAATAATGGCAAAAGATGCAACTGTTTTAAAGGCTGGAGCAAAGGGGTTGGCCCAAAAGGGAGAAAATCTCAAGCAGAGGGGAGGGATCATGGATTTTATTTTAAGCTAGACAGGGTGCTACTGGCATGCGCTCGTTCTAGAGATCATATTCCACTATCAATTGCCAGAAATTCATCTCATAATTCAGCTGATCACTCCACTGCTTTGTTATCTTGAGCGACAGTCTAATACACAACTCCATTCTCCAGAATATCAATCATGAAAAAGCTACAGACATATTCAGTGTGTACATTTTAGTAGATTTTTATTTATTATTTTTATGAGGTAAATGGAAAAAAAGAAGAAGAAGCAACAACTAGGTAAATGTCCGTGATGGTTACACCAGATTTACATATATTATTAAATAATTACAGCAGTTTACGATGCTCGGGTCAGGTGAGAAAAGATACCTTTATGGTGGTTATTCGTCGAATTGGATCTGCTTTTCCAAGAAGCTTGCCTCCTCTCCGCCAGGATTGAGCCTATTTCCAACACCAAGCTACGGAGAACTATGGAAGAAGTTCTTATCCAGTAACCCCCCAGTGGGAAATGAATTAGGCATTACAAACAAATACCACTTTGTCTACTGCAGTATAATAATAAACAACAAACGAATCTTCGACAATGCTTTGATTTACGATGATAGGGGTACTACAAGATGTAATTGAATCTGCCATGACTTATAATTCTTCCTGACTTGAAGCAATAAATGCTGAGAGAATATTATTTGCAGACATCTACTAGTCTACCAATTACTAAATGTGTGGCAACTCATATAGAAAAGGAGTTACTGACCTTCAATAATACTATAGTTTTGGAAGACCTCCACTTTTGTTTCCTCACTTTCCTTAGAATACGCACTGTCTCTACCTTGACTTCATCTGTTATGGAGCTACCCATTCGCCCAAGGAATTTTAATGAGGACAGTGCTTTTTTTTAAACATCTATATAGCTGCACAAAGCTGAGATATCTTTAAAATTAATCTGTTTAATAGCTTTCATGAATGTATCAGGCTTGTGGAAAATAATAACATTCTACATGTCAATCTTAAGTGGAGCTGATGGACTTAATCTTGGTCCTGAATGCCTTTGTAAATCTGGTGATACTTCCATTTACTTCCCAACTAGTAGCAGCTGACGGGTACTTATCATTCCATAAGGAATAGAAATTAGTTTTACCCGTCTCCCTGTCATCAAACAAGCAAGGAAATCCACTGTCAATCTCCTCATCCGACTCAATGGCAAGTCGACAGTCTCTTTCATCCACCCTGACCTGCCGAGAATGCCACGAGTAAGATGAACTTGCCCTTTGACCAGGTGATAAGACCATATGTGCAACAAAATCACTGAGATGATTTCAAACAACTCAAGACAACTTGTACCAATCCTTCATTTGAAGAATTGACAAGCATGTCTTATTATCGATTGCCACATGGTGAGCAAAATGAAACTTGAAAAAGCAGAAACACCTTTCTGTTTGATAACACATCTTTTTGCCCGTGCTTCATAATTGGCATATTAGAAGCAAAAGTTGCTTTGCTGACTTCACTGACGTCCACCCTCCTAGTTCTGTCTTTGGTACCGAATTGGTTTGCAGATGTACTTTCGAATTTGCAGCTGAACTGAAACCAACAATTTGATATTTCAAAATGCTTGGGGACACAGGACAGAAGAAAATCGGGACAAGCAAAACATAAGTAGGCAAGCAAGCAGGAAGCACATTTACTAATCAAAACATGCATGCCATCCCAGATCAGACAGAGGCAGCAAGTGAAAGATCCATCCTAGGCCCAGCTAATTACGATTCATGTTGAGTTAGATTGTGTTCTTTTGTTATGTGTGTTTATTGAAAAAAGGCGCATGCACACATAGAGACAATTAGAGTAATTTGACCAGTGAATAAATTCCATCGTACATATTTCGATAATTTTACGAACACCATTTGAAGGAAATTAGATTCTCCACATGAAATGTCTTGATTTTAACAAAAAGATAACATCGGTGTCTCAGCTTTGACTGCAGAGAAGAAAATGCCTGCATATAGTTGTTAAAAGTGTCAGTACGCTGGCTACCCAAATAGGCTTTTAAAACTCACGAGTGCAGATTTTGATGCATACGATTTCAGTTGTATCGATTTCTCACGAAACATTCACTTCCGATATTTTAAGCAGCCAAAACGATGAGTCCAGGCTTGACACCTCTGAGCTACAAACTACTTAACCTTGCTAACAGGGCTGCGATGATCTATTTCTCTATTCAGAAACGCAATCAACAGAGACAAGATCACACACCTTTGTAATTGTTGTGCATTCCTTTGTGGGAGAGCACAAATGACGGTACCACTTGCCGGCGTTCGGGAACGAGCCTCCGGGCTTCTCGAGCCGCGGCGTACACCTTGATGTCGTCCTTCCTCCTTCGTGAGCTGATCTCTGCCATCGAAAACGACGCCGATAAACATCCCAAACAAGCAAGGGGGCCCAAGATGCCGAATCAACCGATAGATCCCCGTGCGCGAAGAAGAGAGAGATTGAAGTGTTACCCGGAGATGTAGGTCTTGCCGGAGAGGAACTCGTCGAGGGACTTGAGGCCCGACTCCGTGTGGAGATTCGTCGAGGAACTCATCAAGGGCGAGCAGCGTCGGGCAGAGACAGAGGAGAACTGTGAGTGTGAAGTGTGAAGGTGAAGTGAACTGAGTGAGAAGAGAACTGAGACTATGGTAAACATAAAAATTGTTAGGGCTTTTCTGAATCTAACCGGTTCCAAAAAAGAAATTGGGAACGGAACCGATCTCTTTAGAAACGGGACTCTGGTTTGGTTCTCCGATTTCCAGTTCTAACTAGGAACCACGTTCACCCAGTAGGAATCTGAACATTGAGACCAAGCGGGTGTTGTACAGATGACAATTTGAGCCAGGAGTGCAGTCAAAACTTACTGAGCTGCATGGCCAACTTCAAGAACTACAGAGGGCGAACGTTTAAAGGAAGCAAATGCTAAGTCGAGGGTGCCGTCACGGAAGCTGCTTTGGTTGCCCGAAGATACCTCCACAGGTCCTGAATCTCTGTCCTTGGTCAAATTCGACACATAAATCATCAAGAATTCGACACATAAATCTCATCAAGAATCCAAAATGGCTAGGTAATCTTGTGAAGAGAATATAGCAATACAAAACATGGTAATAACTTACCACGAAAAAATTGTTGAGGGACTGAGATAACTTTAGTTGAGGGGTTTCCTGAAAAGTACATATGGCTCATTTGAGACAACTGTTCTTCCATTTGAGCATCTTCACGTATAAGATGAAATTGAAAGTATTTGCATAGGTGAATAAACAAAACCACATAGATGTCAACTGAGGAAACAAATCATTCTTCAAGTTCAGTAATTCCAAAATTATAACTTTGATTTGCTTGTGATGGTCATTAACAGCTTATCCAGGGTGAGCAATCTTACTTGATGGCTATGACATCTGACTGTTGGCATTATCAAGAGAGTGATTTCTCTAAAGCATCATATCATATTCCTTCATCAGCTTCCACGTTCCTTGAATCACGTAAGAGAAGGAAAACAACACCCATGAAAATTGAATAAATTCGACCTAGTTATTTCATGTAAAAGAAAGGAGACAAAAAGCAAACCTCCTCATTCATAGGTTGCTAATATCAAAGGGTTAATACATTAACTACATAAACTTTTAGTCGGTGAAAATATTTAATAGTCACAGAAAATCGTATCTTACGTATTTATTGACAGATTTGTAAATCTATTGAAGTGCTACACTTGTACAATTTGAAAAAATTGGGCACTAGCTAATATATGAGTACGATAGTAAAATCATTTTTGAGTCGGTAGTTTACTAACCACGCCTATAAAATCTGAAAGACATCAGTAATCTTCCGATCTATTAAAACGTTGGTAAATCCTTCTACTTTTCCTTGTAAATTTGTTATTAACTCCTTCCAAGATCCATAGCACGATACCCCTGAAGCATCGTGTCAACTTCCACGACCAGAGTCAACATTCCTTGAACTACTTAAAAGACAAATGTAGAAGAATATCGGGCTATCAAGCAAAATGGTGTTATCAAGTAGGAACTGCTGATGAAATTCGGCAATGCATCTGGAAAATGAACAGTGTTACCTGCTTTATTTACCTTTCAAAGCAAAATGTGAATTCGGGGACCCATTGTTTCTCTCTGCTGCAGTAGTGCAATGAACGAATGGAATTCTGATAAGTTGCATCGCTGAACATCTTTTAGAGTTGAACACCTCGATTCCTAGAGCTCTGTGGTCTCCACGAGTTTATGCGAGATTGACCCCCATCTTTTCATTAAAATTTCGAATTTCCACAGATGGGGACAATTTGCTGAGGCTCGAAGCTAAATCCCTCATTTGTATACATTTGTGACTTTCTCTAGTCCCTGAACATCACGAAGCTTTGAGCACCCTCTCATGTTCAAATATGTCAGGTTATCGAAGCACGAGAGGTCTGGTAATATTTCAATGGATCTGCACCTAGGTAAACTCAATTTTTCTAAGTTTTTTGATAGATGTTCAAGGCCATCAAGGTTGGACAACTTTGGCATCTATGTACAAAGAATCTTTCTAAGGATTTTGATGCTTCCAGACCCTTGAATTCTGTCAGCTCATTGCAACAAGAAAGAGCTAACTTTGACAAGAATACCAATCTCGACAAACTTGGTAACTCTTTCAACTCATTGCAATTGTAAACACAAAGCTCCCATAATCTAGAGGAAGGTCCGGCATGGATTTCAACAGTTGGAAAATATAAAAACGAGCACTTTTAGGTGGACCAGATGAGAGTTGAGGCAATGTGTGATGCTGATGTGTAACTCTTAAATCTGTTTTTCTTTCTTTTTTTGTTTTTTGTTTTTAGCAGCAACTCTTAAATCTGTTAAACAGGCAAGAAGTTGTGGAGCGACCAAATATTTTGACGCCTTCTTAATTGAAGGAGTTGCACGAAGGCAGCTAAGCAATGCTTTGCGGCAACGATTGAAAGTCTCGTAGTTGTATATTGAAATTCCTCAAGAGCAGAAAGCTTATCGGATCCACTAAGAAAGCAAGAAACGCTTGACCCACTTAATCGAAGGATCTTCATGAAGACAACTCATCTATAGGGATTTCCCCTTTCAGATTCTTGCATTTACTGACATCTAATTCTTCAAGTTTCTCAAGACAAGAAAGCTTATCAAATCCATTGGAGAAGCTAGAAATGCTTGTCCAACCTAATCGAAGGATCCTTAGTGAAGACAACCCATCTATAAGAATTTCCCTCTTAGATTCTTGCACCTTGCAACATCTAATTCTTCAAGTTTCTCTAAATGAAAGCTTATTAAATAAGTTAGGAAGCCGTAAATGCTGTTCCATTTAATCGAAGGATCTTTAGTGAAGACAACCCATCTATGGGATTTCCTCCAAATTCTTGCATTCACTAACATTTAATTCTTCAAGTTTCTCTAGACGAACGCTTATTGAATCCATTGGAGAAGCCGAAATGCTTGTCCAACCTAATCTAAGGATCCTCGTGAAGACAATCCATCTATAAGAATTTCCCTCCTAGATTCTTGCATCTTGTGGCATCTAATTCTTCAAGTTTCTCAAGATGAGAAAGCTTATTGAATAAGTTGGGGAAGCCAAAAACGCTTGTTCCACTTAATCGAAGGATCTTCAAATAAGACAACCCATCTATAACAATTTCCCTCCCAGATTTTTGCATTCCCGACATCTAATACTTCAAGTTTCTCAAGACAAGAAAGCTTACTAAATCCATTGGAAAAGCCAAATGCTTGTCCAACCTAATCGAAGGATCTCATGAAGACAACCCATCTATAAGAATTTTCCCTCCTAGATTCTTGCATCCTGTGACATCTAATTCTTCAAGTTTCTCAAGACGAGAAAGCTTATTGAATAAGTTGGGAAGCCAAAAATGCTTGTCCCCTTAATCGAAGGATCTTCAAGAAGACAACCCATCTATAAGGATTTCCTCCCGATTTTTGCATTGTCTCACATCTAATAATTCAAGTTTCTCAAGACAAGAAAGCTTATTGAATCCATTGGAGAAGCCGGAAATGCTTGTCCAACCTAATCGAAGGATCCTCTGAAGGCAACCCATCTAAAAGAATTTTCCCTCCTAGATTCTTGCATCCCGTGGCATCTAATTCTTCAAGTTTCTCAAGACGAGAAAGCTTATTGAATAAGTTGGGGAAGCCAAAACGCTTGTGCCACTTAATTGAAGGATCTTTAGCGAAGACAACCCATCTATAAGGATTTCCCTCCCGCATTTTTGCATTGTCTAACATCTAATACTTCAAGTTTCTCAAGACAAGAAAGCTTATTAAATCCATTGGAAAGCCGAAATGCTTGTCCAACCTAATCGAAGGATCCTCGAAGACAACCCATCTATAAGAATTTCCCTCCTAGATTCTTGCATCCTCGTGGCATCTAATTCTTCAAGTTTCTCAAGACGAGAAAGCTTATCGAATAAGTTGGGGAAGCCAAAAACGCTTGTTCCACTTAATCGAAGGATCTTCAAGGAAGACAACCCATCTATAGGATTTCCTCCCAGATTTTTGCATTGTCTAACATCTAATACTTCAAGTTTCTCAAGACAAGAAAGCTTATTGAATCCATTGGAGAAGCCGAAATGCTTGTCCAACCTAATCGAAGGATCCTCATGAAAGCAACCCATCTATAAGAATTTCCCTCTAGATTCTTGCATCCAAGTGGCATCTAATTCTTCAAGTTTCTTAAAATGAGAAAACTTATTGAATAAGTTGGAGAAGCCAAAAATGCTTGTGCCACTTAATCGAAGGATCTTCAAGTGAAGACAATCCATCTATAGGGATTTCTCCTTTCGCATTCGCATTCACTAACATCTAATTCTTCAAGTTTCTCGAGACAAGAAAACTTATTGAATCCATGGAGAAGCTAGAAATGCTTGTCCAACCTAATCGAAGGATCCTAAGTGAAGACAACCCATCTATAAGAATTTCCTCCTAAATTCTTGCATCCGTGGCATCTAATTCTTCAAGTTTTTAAGACGAGAAAACTTATCGAATAAGTTGGGGAAGCCCAAAACGCTTGTTCCACTTAATTGAAGGATCTTCATGAAGACAACCCATCTATAAAGATTTCCCTCCTGCATTTTTGCATTGTCGACATCTAATACTTCAAGTTTCTTAAGACAAGAAAACTTATTGAATCCATTAGAGAAGCCGAAATGCTTGTCCAACCTAATCGAAGGATTCTCATGAAGACAACCCATCTATAAGAATTCCCCTCCTAAATTCTTGCATCCTCGTGGCATCTAATTCTTCAAGTTTCTCAAGACGAGAAAACTTATTGAATAAGTTGGGGAAGCCAAACACGCTTGTTCCACTTAATCGAAGGATCTTAGCGAAGACAACCCATCTATAAGGATTTCCCTCCCAAATTTTGCATTGTCGACATCTAATACTTCAAGTTTCTCAAAACAAGAAAGCTTATTAAATCCATTGAAAAACCAGAAATGCTTGTCCAACCTAATCGAAGGATTCTCAATGAAGACAACCCATCTATAAGAATTTCCCTTCTAGATTCTTGCATCTCGTGGCATCTAATTCTTCAAGTTTCTCAAGACGAGAAAGCTTATTGAATAAGTTGGGGAAGCCAAAACGCTTGTTCCACTTAATCGAAGGATCTTCGGAAGACAACCCATCTATAAGGATTTCCCCACCCAGATTTTTGCATTGCTCGACATCTAATACTTCAAGTTTCTCAAGACAAGAAAGCTTACTAAATCCATTGAAAAGCCGAAATGCTTGTCCAACCTAATCGAAGGATCCTCTGAAGACAACCCATCTATAAGAATTTCCCCTCCTAGATTCTTGCATCCTGTGGCATCTAATTCTTCAAGTTTCTCAAGACGAGAAAGCTTATTGAATAAGTTGGGGAAGCCAAAAACGCTTGTGCCACTTAATTGAAGGATCTTTAGCGAAGACAACCCATCTATAGGATTTCCCCTATTTTTGCATTGTCTCGACATCTAATACTTCAAGTTTCTCAAGACAAGAAAGCTTATTAAATCCATTGGAAAAGCCGAAATGCTTGTCCAACCTAATCGAAGGATCCTCGTGAAGACAACCCATCTATAAGAATTTCCCTCCTAGATTCTTGCATCTCGTGGCATCTAATTCTTCAAGTTTCTCAAGACGAGAAAGCTTATCGAATAAGTTGGGAAGCCAAAAACGCTTGTTCCACTTAATCGAAGGATCTTCAAGTGAAGACAACCCATCTATAAGGATTTCCTCCCGCATTTTTATTGTCTAACATCTAATACTTCAAGTTTCTCAAGACAAGAAAGCTTATTGAATCCATTGGAGAAGCCGTAAATGCTTGTCCAACCTAATCGAAGGATCCTCGTGAAAGCAACCCATCTATAAGAATTTCCCCTTCTAGATTCTTGCATCCAAGGGCATCTAATTCTTCAAGTTTCTTAAAATGAGAAAACTTATTGAATAAGTGGAGAAGCCAAAAACGCTTGTGCCACTTAATCGAAGGATCTTCATGAAGACAATCCATCTATGGGATTTCTCCTTTCGAAATTCGTGCATTCACTAACATCTAATTCTTCAAGTTTCTCGAGACAAGAAAACTTATTGAATCCATTGGAGAAGCTAGAAATGCTTGTCCAACCTAATCGAAGGATCCTAAGTGAAGACAACACATCTATAAGAATTTCCCTCCTAAATTCTTGCATCCCGTGGCATCTAATTCTTCAAGTTTCTCAAGACGAGAAAGCTTATCGAATAAGTTGGGAAGCCCAAAACGCTTGTTCCACTTAATTGAAGGATCTTCGGAAGACAACCCATCTATAAAGATTTCCCTCCTGCATTTTTGCATTGTCGACATCTAATACTTCAAGTTTCTTAAGACAAGAAAACTTATTGAATCCATTGAGAAGCCGAAATGCTTGTCCAACCTAATCGAAGGATCCTCGGTGAAGACAACCCATCTATAAGAATTTCCCTCCTAAATTCTTGCATCCCGTGGCATCTAATTCTTCAAGTTTCAAGACGAGAAAACTTATGAATAAGTTGGGAAGCCAAAACGCTTGTTCCACTTAATCGAAGGATCTTTAGCGAAGACAACCCATCTATAGGATTTCCTCCGCATTTTTGCATTGTTCGACATCTAATACTTCAAGTTTCTCAAAACAAGAGCTTATTAAATCCATTGAAAACCAAATGCTTGTCCAACCTAATCGAAGGATTCTCAGTGAAGACAACCCATCTATAAGAATTTCCCTTCTAGATTCTTGCATTCTCGTGGCATCTAATTCTTCAAGTTTCTCAAGACGAGAAAGCTTATTGAATAAGTTGGGGAAGCCAAAAACGCTTGTTCCACTTAATCGAAGGATCTTCTAGTGGACAACCCATCTATAAGGATTTCCCCACCTGATTTTTGCATTGCCCGACATCTAATACTTCAAGTTTCTCAAGACAAGAAAGCTTACTAAATCCATTGGAAAAGCCGAAATGCTTGTCCAACCTAATCGAAGGATCTTCAGTGAAGACAACCCATCTATAAGAATTTCCTCCTAGATTCTTGCATCCCGTGGCATCTAATTCTTCAAGTTTCTCAAGACGAGAAAGCTTATTGAATAAGTTCGGGAAGCCAAAAACGCTTGTTCCTTAATCGAAGGATCTTTAGTGAAGACAACCCATCTATAAGGATTTCCCTCCCAGCATTTTTGCATTGTCGACATCTAATACTTCAAGTTTCTCAAGACAAGAAAGCTTATTAAATCCATGGAAAGCCAAATGCTTGTCCAACCTAATCGAAGGATCCTCGTGAAGACAACCCATCTATAAGAATTTCCCTCCTAGATTCTTGCATCTCGTGGCATCTAATTCTTCAAGTTTCTCAAGACGAGAAAGCTTATTGAATAAGTTGGGGAAGCCAAAACGCTTGTTCCACTTAATCGAAGGATTTTCAATGAAGACAACCCATCTATAAAGATTTCCCTCCTAGATTTTTGCATTGTCGACATCTAATACTTCAAGTTTCTCAAGACAAGAAAGCTTACTAAATCCATTGGAAAGCCGTAAATGCTTGTCCAACCTAATCGAAGGATCCTCAGTGAAGACAACCCATCTATATGAATTTCCCTCCTAAATTTTTGCATTCTGTGGCATCTAATTCTTCAAGTTTCTCAAGACGAGAAAACTTATTGAATAAGTTGGGGAAGCCAAAACGCTTGTTCCACTTAATCGAAGGATTTTCAAGGAAGACAACCCATCTATAAGGATTTCTCCTCCTGCATTTTTGCATTTCCGACATCTAATACTTCAAGTTTCTCAAGACAAGAAAGCTTACTAAATCCATTGGAAAAGCCGAAATGCTTGTCCAACCTAATCAAGGATCTTCAAGAAGACAACCCATCTATAAGAATTTCCCTCCTAAATTCTTGCATCCCTGGCATCTAATTCTTCAAGTTTCTCAAGACAAGAAAGCTTATTGAATAAGTTAGGAAGCCAAAAACGCTTGTTCCACTTAATCGAAGGATCTTCAAGAAGACAACCCATCTATAAGGTTCCTCCTGCATTTTGCATTGCCCGACATCTAATACTTCAAGTTTCTCAAGACAAGAAAGCTTACTAAATCCATTGGAAAATAAATGCTTGTCCAACCTAATCGAAGGATCCTCAAGGAAGACAACCCATCTATAAGAATTTCCCTCCTAGATTCTTGCATCCTGACATCTAATTCTTCAAGTTTCTCAAGACGAAAGCTTATTGAATAAGTTGGGGAAGCCAAAAACGCTTGTTCCACTTAATCAAGGATCTTCACGAAGACAACCCATCTATAAGGATTTCCCTCCTGCATTTTTGCATTGTCGACATCTAATACTTCAAGTTTCTCAAGACAAGAAAGCTTATTGAATCCATTGGAAAAGCATGCTTGTCCAACCTAATCGAAGGATCCCTGAAGACAACCCATCTAGAAGAATTTCCCTCCTAGATTCTTGCATGCCGTGGCATCTAATTTTTCAAGTTTCTCAAGACGAAAGCTTATTGAATAGGTTGGGGAAGCAAAACGCTTGTTCCACTTAATCGAAGGATCTTCGCCAAGACAACCCATCTATAAGGATTTCCGCATTTTTGCATTGTCTCGACATCTAATATTTCAAGTTTCTCAAGACAAGAAAGCTTATTGAATCCATTGGAAAAGCCATAAATGCTTGTCCAACCTAATCGAAGGATCCTCAATGAAGGAACCCATCTATAAGAATTTCCTCCTAGATTCTTGCATTTTGGGCATCTAATTCTTCAAGTTTATTAAGATGAGAAAGCTTATTGAATAAGTTGGAGAAGCCAAAACGCTTGTTCCACGTAATTGAAGGATTTTCAATGAAGATAACCCATCTACAAGGATTTCCTCCTAGATTTTTGCATTGTCTAACATCTAATACTTCAAGTTTCTCAAGACAAAAGCTTACTAAATCCATTGGAGAAGGCGTAAATGCTTGTCCAACCTAATCGAAGGATCCTCAAGGAAGGCAACCTATCTATAAGAATTTCCCTCCTAAATTCTTACATCCCGTGGCATCAAATTCTTCAAGTTTATGAAGACGAGAAAGCTTATTGAATAATTTGGGAAGCCAAAAACGCTTGTTCTACTTAATCGAAGGATCTTTAGTAAGACAACCCATCTATAGGAATTTCTCCTTCTAGATTCTTGCATTCACTCACATCTAATTCTTCAAGTTTCTCAAGACAAGACAAATTATTGAATCCATTGAGAAGCTTTAAATGCTTGTCCAACCTAATCGAAGGATCCTCGCTGAAGACAATCCATCTATAAGGATTTCCTCCTGCATTCTTGCATCTCGTGGCATGTAATTCTCTAGTCTGTTTCCGAGAAAGCTTATCAAATCCATTGAGGAAATGTAAACGCTTGTCCTACTTAATCGAAGGATTTTTAGTGAAGACAACCCATCTATGGGATTTCTCCTATAAGATTATTGCATTCTTCTCGACATCTAATTCTGAAGTTTTTCAAGACGGAAGCTTATTGAATGTTTCAAAGCCGTAAAACACTTGTCATACTTAATCGAAGGATCTTCAAATGAAGATAACCCATCTAGGATTTCCTTCCTAGATTCTTGCATTTTCTAACATCTAATTCTTCAAATTTCTCAAGACGAAAGCTTGTTGAATAAGTCAAGAAAGCCGTAAATGCTTGTCCAACGTAACCGAAGGATCTTTAGTGAAGACAATCCATCTATAGAATTTCCCTCTGCATTCTTGCATCTTACATCTAATTCTTCAAGTTTCTCAAGACGAAAGCTTATTGAATGCATCGTAGAAGCTAGAAACACTTGTCCAACCTAATCGAAGGATCCTCTGAAGACAAGCCATCTATAAGGATTTCCTCCGAGATTCTTGCATTTTTTGGCATCTAATTCTTCAAGTTTCTCAAGACGAGAAAGCTTATCAAATCCACCGAGGAAGCTGTAAACACTTGTCTCACATAATCGAAGGATCTTTAGTGAAGACAACCCATCTCGTAGGGATTTCCTCCTAAACTCTTGCACCCCCGTCACATAAAATTGTTCTAGGTTGCCCAACTTGCTAATAGTACTAGGTAAACTACTCAAGTTCTCACAACAATGTATTGTCAAAATTGTCAAGTTTTTCATATCCCCAATGGATTCTGAAAATTTACAAATGCCTAAAAATGACAAATCCAATATTGTCAACCATTCCAACTTCCCAATTGAGTTGGGGATATGTAAATCTCCCGAAATTGCGCTCGCCTTAAAAGTAGTCGCCAAGTTCACAAGGGATCCGATGCTCTCTCGAAGTCTACATAATTTCGAGCAATTAGTTAGGTCAAAATTGATAAATTTACTGATGGCTAATTGATCTAGGATTCCAACCAATGATTAACCATTGGCACGAAGAATTTTCAGCTTCTTCAAAGAACTTATACATGGAGGAATTTCATAGCCTTGCCTATGTAAAGTTCCTTTAGTTCTTCCAACTTACCCATTTCTTGGGGTAGCTCTCAAGTTTTACACACCCATCCAAGCTCAAAACTAAGGCCCTTGGCTTCTCCAATAGAAGGATGGATTAGCTCTAGATTACCACATCTTTGATGATTAATATCTCTAAATGTCGAAAGGTCGAGAGATCAAGAGTAACTCTTAAACGAGCAATTTGTAAGAACTAGAGCTTTCAATTGCTTCGCCACCCGCAAGACAAAATGATTTGATAAATTTTTGCTAAGAATAAGTCAATAAAAACAAAGACAAAAACAACATGTCCTTTATCCGACCTTGAGATAACTCCAACCTTCCCAATGCTCCGAAATGTCACTTCTTGATAACAAAAGTACGACTAATTTTTCCATATGAAATTTAGTAGCCATGAATCAGCATCCGTCCAACTTAAGGATTCGTAACTGGGAAGCAAGATTTTGGAATCTCCAATCGCTTTGCATCTAACACCACAAGGCATCTTAAGTTCCGTAGTTTCTCAAATTGTTCGCCAGAATTCACTCGCGAGCTATCTCCTTTGAGAGCAAGGGCTTGAACGTTAAGATTTTCAATTCCCTTCACAAATGTTGCATCGAGTTAGCTAAACTCGGACTCATTATCACTTTGCCTTTCTATAGTTGTGAAGTTGACACTCAAGGTGAGACCAGATTTTATCATTTTGAGCAAAGGCAATAGGTCATTTCAAGGGAAAAAATCGCAATAATTACATTGAATAACAACTTAGAATCAACCAATACTAACACCAAGAGCACAAGTAACCACTAAGCAAGAGAGTTTATTGTTAAACCAAAAGTTTTCTTCTTCTTCTTCTTCGTTTTTTTTTTCCTAACTCGATAGAAAATGTCTACCATGTATACATGCAAAGCCCATTACCACCTAATAACATCAAGGAAATAATATAAGGAGAGTAATTTCGTTGTGAGGTCTAACAATTTATTCCAACCAAGATAATTCATGTCAAAAGAGAGAAACAATGATAAAGGTTACAATTACCTTATTTCTTTGAAATATTTTAAAGTCTTCCTCATAGAGCAACACCCTACTTCGATTCATAGGAGCATGGTAATCTTCTTGACGAATAATTTCCCTACCAAGATCTCTCTGGTCATGCATTTTATTTCATCATCTCCATTTTTATTAGCGACATAAACACAATGTTTCAATCACCATATTCGGAAAATTACAAGCATCCCACATGTGGAAAGCCCATCTGGCCCTATCCATCTGAAAGTCCCAAGCGATATCCAAAAATATCTGTTTTTCCTCATAGTTTAATGCATCGTAACTTATCTTCAATTTCTCTTGCACTTTCTCATGTGGTACTTTCTGAAACTTCTTTAACGCATCTTGCCAAAATGCTTGGTTCCGTCCACACAGAAACGAACCTATAACCTCGAGAGCTAAGGGTAGCCCTCCGGTAGTGGACACGATAGCACGAGAGAGAGATTCAAATTCATACGGAGGAGAGTCCCTCCTAAAGGCATGTCTACTAAACAATACCAAAGATTCATCCTTAACCATTCCCTCGAGTTCGTACTTGCATTTCACCTCAGCTTTATCAAGAACAGACCTGCTTCTTGTGGTGATTATTATCCTACTTCCCATATCAAACCAGTCATATTTCCCAACCAAAGCTCTGATATGCTCGATATCATCCACATCATCTAGAAGAATTAGGACTTTCTTACGTTTAAATCTAGATCCCAAGATGCTGATTCCTTCATCCTTATTAGACACTTGGTCTTTCTTCAGATCACGTATTAAATGATTCTGCGAATAAAAATGTCATGGCGTCGAGGATTCTCATCTGCAATAAAACTATGATGCTGAAATTGGTTGGAGAGCTTATTGTGGACGGCCTTGGCTAAAGTTGTTTTACCGATGCCCCCATTCCATGAATACCAACAATTTTGGCAGAACTGGGATTATCATCGGGATTATCATCCAGCAATCTCAAAACATTCTCCACAGCATTATCGATTCCGACGAGTTGCTCGGGAACAACCAGCTGGAAAGCCTTTTAACTCACCCAATACTTTTCTGATCACCATTTTCACCAGATCTCCTTCGCGACTGTTTACAAAACATTCGAGTCAAAAAGGATTAGAAGAACAATCATATTCTATTATCTGATTATCACAACACTACAGCATATGAGAGTGAAAAAAGCAACGCACAAGTAGAGAAACACACGAATGTATAGCCTCCTCTACAAGCAAGATCCCGTTGCAAGAAAGTAAAAGATTCGATGGAAAATGAAGTACCCGTCAGCAGTTTTCTCCGATTCCCATCCCTTTAGGGAAGCCACTTGAAGTGCTACTTTCCATTTCTCAACATCTTCCGGATACTTCCTACTTAAACAGAGAAAGCCTTCCAAAGCTCCCTTTGTGGTTTCGCACATCGGTCGGTTCAACGTGGTAAAAAATGGGCAAAACAACGTGCCCGCTTTTGATGCACTCTGTCATCTCAACGAGCTCGTGAAGGCACCATTTGCTCGAAGCGTAGTTCTGAGAGAGAATCGGGATCGAGATTTTGCTATTTTTAATGGCCTGAGAAGATTGGTGCCGATCTTCTCACCTTCGCGTAGCTCATTGTTGTCTCTGAACACGCGGATGCTGGCATCGAAGAGGCCGTTGTAGAGGTGATCCGCAAAGGTTTTGCGAGTATCCTGACCACTAAAGCTCAAGAAACATCGTAGTTGTCACTACCCGTCGAAGCGGCGGAGGAGCTAGACGCACAGGCATCATCTGCTTTTCGACGGGCGCTCTCCGCGTTGCTTTGGACAGAATCGCGTGCGAGCGCTAGATCACGTTTCATTTTACTCCTTCGATGATTCTTGAACCGATCTCTCTGGTAAAATCAAAGAACGAAATGCCTCTAATCGGGTTGCCCAACAAGACGACCGTGCAAAGAGGGTTCTTTTTCTGGTGCTTTACACTACAAGATGACGATGCACATGGATCGGGAGGGAACGAGTTGACAGATCAATAGAGAAAGACTGGATTTTAGTCGTGGCGTGTGAAGTGGGCGTCCTCGCGAACCACCCATGCCCTTTCTTCTGGGAAAAGGATTTTGTTGTCGGTGGCCCACCGATTTGCATCGACTGTTGCGTCTCCTTTGCAAAGTGCGTTCCAGCTGTTCTTGTTATACATGGCGGAGCTTACATTTTTGAACTAGACGTTCATGCCTTGAATGAATGATCTGTGTTAAAGCGATGATGCTTTGACATAGCGATGGCATAAAATATTGAGCTCGTAATTATGATAATTGATAAATGCAAATGACAGATTATTGTTTGGGGGCGAGCCGCTCTAATTGGCTCCTTGCACTCGTAGGTCCCCAAAAATTACCGGACGCTGCTCTAGTTGATAAATTTGCACTTGTAGACATCTCAAAAATGACTGGCATCTTGCCTTTTCTCCAATGGATGACTTTTAGAATTGGCGCTACGGACAGAAACATCTTTAATTTTGTATTTTAGGGCTAAATCAGAAGAGTAAGATCAGCAGAGTAAGTAATATGGGTAGGCTCTTATTTAGTGTTATGGTAGAGATAACAAGCATTGATCTTTTTGTTTCTATGAAATGAGAGGTCTTTAAGCAAATCCGCACTTGCAGAGTTTATTAAGTTGCTGATTCTGCACGAATCCAAGGAAGCTCTGTGAATGGACTAGACGAAAATTACCTCCGTAAATTACAGTCCTTTTTGGCCCCGACGTTAATATTTGCATCTAATAAAAAGAAAAAGAAAGAAATGAATTTAATAGATGACATTATACTAGCCTATAGACCCATGCTAAAAGAACTTGAGAAATAGATTAAGGTAAACAATTATTCTAGAAGTGTACTTAAAGTCATATGAAAATGATTATACGCGGCTTGGACCAAAAGGAAAAATATTAAATTGGATTAAAGTGAACTTAATCATCATGACGTATGCTCTTCTTGTTGCTCTTGACAGAATTGCGTGCGAGCACAGAGAGAGGAATCGACCCAACCAACCCTGCAAAAGAGCGCCCAGGCACTAGGTCACGTTTAATTTTTTCCTTCAATGACTCACCGACCGAGTCACTCTATCAATATGCAAGCGCAGAAAGCCTCTCTTTACTCGGGTTGCCCGGCAAAACGACCCACGGGACAAATTATCAGAGCACGGTAAGATGAGCTCTAATGCAAAAGAGTACAATTATTGAGCGGACGTATCAGTACAAGTATTGAAGCAGACAGGCTCTTTTAGCTGAGGGACTCTCTGACCGCTGTCAGTTTCAGACCGTAAAATATATCTTTTGACTAGCGCGTCTGCTTTGCAAAGGGAGTTCCAGCTGCTTTTGTCCGATTCTTCCAGGCCCGGCCGGAGCAATTACGAGGTAGTCCCGAGTTACCATATCAACGCGGTCCGCGCTAATACTGTTTCTTCTCTCTCTGCTGTCGTTACTCTCTCTTTCCTCTCACTTTCGTTCTGCGCTTTTGGTCATGGGGTGGGGGCTCAACCTGGACGAAATGTACATTCCACGGCACAAGACTGAATAAATCACCGGTCGCCTTCCAAATTCACCCATATTTTGAGCAAATGCAACAAACATCCTTTCCTAAATTGACGTTTGAACGATTTTGATCCGCACCCATAAGACCAGAACCTCAATTTCATGCCAAAGCCAGCAACTTCGGGGTGCTGCTAGGCTAACAGTCGGTAACAGCAAATTTTTCCAGCCATGTATCCCAAATTCAGCGTGAGGAGCGATCGAAAGGTCAAGTTTGGTCTTTTGTCTTATTTTAGCCCTTTTTTCTGCTTAAAAATTTAATTTAGGTTGCGTGCAATCGTTTTGCAACACTCACGTTAGAAAGAAGAAAAGAACTTCGGAAGTGTCAAAATAAGACACAGACCCAATTTTACTCATACGTCTGGGGTTAGGCTCTTAATGAGTTGCTAGACATTTTAACAATTTGGTGAAAATAGATTTAAAATATTAAAATCTAGCTGCGTGCATGACACGCCAAAGGGTGTGAAACGGCCGTCACGGTTGTCAAAACGGTGGACCCCACAATAATATATCTCCGGAAGGCCCTCTCAGAAAGTCGTATACTCGCGGCCCTTATTTTCACTCACTTTTAAATTTTCTGCTAAAATAGAAATATCATTAAATATAAAAAATTGCGAAAGTAAACTTTCGGGTGACTTTAGACTCGACTACATATGTCCACAAGTTTTTTTTTTTTCAAATAAAATGTCCTTAAGGTTTTGTGGCCACATTTCCATTATAAAAATTCTAAAAAAACACAACAAATGTTGAGGTTGATAGATATAATTCATAGCTTTGTAATTCATACCAGACACTCCTTAATTGAATCTTCACCTTTATCAGCATATCAAATTGAGTAGCTAAAAGATGTTTAATGCTTAATTGTCGGTTATCCAGATATATTTGGACAAGATTAAGCTTTGCAAGCGTCTACGAAATAAAAACCATACTTTAGTGGCGAGATATACATTTCGTAAACAAACTATTGAGATTAATGTCTCAAATTGAAATGCGATTTATCAAGACTAATCTCAAAGTCGAAACTCATTTAATAATTTATGGATGTCCTACAACACTTTTATATATAACCCAAAACCAAAGCCGAATTGTTTAAAGAGCTTGATTGATAATTCAAAAATCTATTAGAGTACCATACATTTCATATGTCCATATTGGGAATATAGAGATCCCTTAAATTTAGGCAACTACTTTAGGCAATTATATCTAGTAGTGGTTCTAACTCAGAAGGTGATGATAGTCGGACATTTAAACTCTAGTTGAACTAGACTTACCATAGTGTAGCTCTCTGAATAAGTTTGAATGCATGTGAACATGTTGATAACTTGCTATAGCATACAATGTGAACACACGATTGAACTAGACTTCCGGGCAAAATTGCATAACTTCCTAAATGAGTTTGGGCGCATTCGAAAAGTTAAGCAAAGTTGAACTAGACTTTCTATTCAAAAGGAAAATTACAATCACCTTGCTCATTTTTTGGGGCCAACGATTGCAAAAGAGTCAATTAGAGCGGGCTGCTCTGATTGACTCTTTGCACTCGTAGGCCCCGAAGAATGATTGGCATCTTGCTTTTTCCCCAATGGAGACTTTTAGAATTAGTGCTCCAAACGCAATTTTTATTTCATTTTATATGTTTGGGCTAAATCAAAAGACTAAGATCGGCAGAATTAAGCAATGTCGCAGGCTCTCATTGGGTGTTTGGTAGAGATATCTTGCATTGATCATTTTGTTTATGTGGAATGAAAAGCTTATTCAACAAACTGGCACTTGCAGTGTTTGTTCTTGGAATGAGGTACGTTGCTAAGTTGCTGAGCCTACGCAAATTGAAGGAATCTTCCAGTGGACCGAGATGGAGGTCCTACATTGCGTAAAGAATGGGTCTGTAGGGCTAGTATAATGCGATCTATCGCGCTTACTCTTTCTTCCTTTCTCCTTGGTTTTATAAGTCTATTTTCGTGCATAGCAGGATAATTTTGTTTTTTTTTTTTTCAGAAACAAAAAGCAAAGGAAAGAGAGTTTCCTCATGCAACGGAGGATCTACATCTTGGTCCACTCTAAGATCTTCATAGATCCGCGCAGGCTCAACAACCTAAAAATGTACGCCATTCTAGGAACAAACATTGCAAGCAAAAAGACCGATGCTTGGTATCTCTACCTAACACCCAATAAAAACTTGCCGCATTGCTTACGCTACGGAAAGATGTTGGTCATTCTTGGGGGCCTACAGTAAAGGGTCAATTAGAGTGGCCAACTCTAATTGACTCTTTGCGCTTGCTGGCCCCCAAAACATGAGTAGGGCCACTTTAAATTTTCCTTTTTAATGGAAAGTATAGTTCAAATTGCTCAATTTTTTTCAAATGGGCCTAAAGTCATTTAGAAAGCTGTGCAATTTGGCCTGTAAGTCTAGTTCAATAATATTTTCGCTTTAGATGCTATAGCAAGTTATCAACATGTTCACATGTGTTCAAACTCATTTAGACAGCTACACTATAGCATATTTAGTTCAACTTGCTTTCTTTTTTCTTCTCGAGCAATGTTTATGTGTGTGTGTGTGTGTGTGAGAGAGAGAGAGAGAGAGATAGAGAGAGAGAGAGAGAGAGAGAGAGAGAGAGAGAGAGAGAGAGAGAGAGAGAGAGAGAGAGAGAGAGAGAGAGAGGAATTCTCCAACTACCAATAACTTCCTAGTTATACTATCTAATTGTATTGCTTGAAATTTGAAGGTCTCTAGAGTTCTAATATGGACAATTGAAATGTATGATAATTTGACTTTATCAATCAAGCAAGTTAATAATTATGAACATGGAAAAATAATTCGGACTTTCCTTCACTACAACGTTAATAATCCAACCGAAATTTCCACTTATGATATTTATTGTCTTCAAATTCCTACATATTATTAATTGAAATTGGAACTTTCAGATGTGGCATGTGCACAGTACATGTTAAGGAAAAAGGTTATTGGGGTTAACTAGTGTATAATTATACGAAGTTCAGGTTTAGGGAGGGGAAATGCAAATTAATGAAGAACTTCAAAGTTAGAGGGTAAACATTTTCCCTAAATGTAAAATGAGGTTTCACGTTCATGGAACCTTAAGAGTGTCATGATAATTTATCTAATTTGAAGTGATTTTCCTCATTATTTAACGATGTAGTTGCATTTAATCATTGTTAATATTTTCCTGTACTTGGTTAGGAAAATTTCCTCCAATCATTATCTTGATTGGTGTCTAAATTAGTGAACTGTAAACTTAATTAAATTTAAATGTGAGTGGTCTTCATATTTGTAACCCACCAATTAGAGGCATAGTATGATAAGGGAAAATATGGCCCATTAGATAGTAATCTATGATGTAAGTATTATGGTGCATGGACAGAGAACCTTACTTGAGTTTGTGACAAATTTTAGGATTTCCAAGACACTTGTCATATTATTTCATTAAAGTTCATGTTAAAGAAATCAAATTGTTGATGTTCTAGCGCAAGAAAAGAAAGTAATATTTTCTGGAGCTTGAATTAAGCTAATAAAAATCTATTATGTCCGTTGTATAGATCTAATCTATTATGTCCAGTTGTATAGATCTAAAATAGATATAGTGAATCGAATTTGTTAGAAATGTAAAGTAATGTCCAAAGCACTTTCATTGAGTGGCCACTATTTTAGATTCACTGCATCTATTTTAGATCATATGATGACACTATTTATTTTATAAGCTTTAATTCTAAGCTCTAAAAATAATGGTTTTTTTTTCTATGGAAATACATCTATATTTATATTTTAATAACTTATTAATTAAGAGAAAAAATACAATTAACGTCGTGTAATAAATGATCAAGATTATGTTCTAAGTCGCACTTTTCAATCTTTATCTAATATAACACATTATTGATTGCAGTTTTTTAATATTATACTATTATAATGATAAATAGTTAATGTAGGGATCTCTTGTTATGCTTGTCTTTAATTTTTCTCGAGGCAATCTGCAATTTTAAAGGAAGCTAGCAACACAAAATATGACATAGTTGAGAAAAAAAAGGAGAAAACAAAAGCAAAGTGAGTTAGGTGTCGATAAAGGCACATCAACTCCTCAAAGGCTCCCTCTCCATGCACCAAAATACTTACATTACAAAATATTGTCTAATAGGTAATGTTTTCCTTATTCCACGTCATACTTCGATTGATGGGTTACAAGTTTGCAAAATACTCATATTTAATTTTATTTAAATTTACAGTTCATAACTTGGACACCTATCAAAGGTATGGTTAAGAATCATAAATGAAGAACTAGAGATTTGTTAAAGTGACCATTAAAAGCAAATAGCTGGGTAAAATTTCTATGTGAATGTGCTATGTTACTCACCTCATGTGAGGTTTACCCACTTTTTATGTGTGTGTGTGTGTGTGTGTGTGTGTGTGTGTGTTTGATATTTGATATTTATATATTTATTGACTTACATACTGAAGAAGGAAGAAAAGCAAATAAGAAGAAGGGACTGGTGCCATGAGACAAATTTGACCAGCTTTGAGCAAATTAAATGATCCTCTGTTGGAACGGTGGAGTTTGAACAGGTAATGCCGTGTCTCCGTCCAATTCTTCTATAATTTCCTGTTTCAATTTTGTTCAACTTGAATTTGTGACCTTTATTCCACAGCAAGTTTGACATAGTTATTGTCTCAAATGGATTACGTCTTCCCGAAGGCACAAGTTCAAGACGTGGAAAAGCTCGAGAAATTCAATGCTTTCCACAGGAGATGGAGACGAAGATGTGCTGCCAATTGATTGTTGCACAGTTTGGCTATGCTCTAAGAACTACATGCACGAGATGAATCTTCCAATAGGAAACTCATCGAGGTCCAAAGAAGCGAATGGAAAATGACCAAACAGCCTATTCATGATCCACGACGCAATGGACAACCCTCTTTTCAACATCCTCACATGAATCGACGGCTAATGATGTTCGGAAAGCGTCCGATAGAGGCACATAAATGAGAACACAGTAACATCTTTCTTGGTTAACAAGTACCTCAATTATAAAATGATCATTCTATGCCTATCACCGATGAAGTCAACGAATTGAGAGATATTGTAACTGCGTATGCAGATGCGGATGAATCAATCTCCAAGACCTTTCTCGTTTCTATTATTGTTGGTAAACTTCCATCTCCATGGAAAGACTGCCAAAAGCTTTTAAGCATTAGAAAGAGTCTTTTGAGTTTGGATCGATCGCTTCAATGCATTTAAGTTGAAAGTTAGGCCAGAAATCATGATGTATTTGAAAACCAAGCAAAAAGTGAACAAAGTTCATGATGTTGAGGAACCGGCATCTAGTAATTTTAGTGAATTTTTGAACGAGACTTGCTTTCGGAGTGGCAAAATGGATCATGGGGCTCCCTTTTACTATGACGAAAGAAGAATGAAGCCAATTTGGCGGAGGACAATGACGTGGTTGCGATGATCATGGGGGTTCTCATGGCGAACGATGATGAAGGTTGGTGGATTGACTCCAGCGAAACTTGCAATGTTATTCCCCACAAGATGAAAAATATTTACGCTCTCTCGGGACAACCCTGTCAATGAGTCGCCGATCCGTCAATATTAGGTTACCAAAAGTTAAGTTTCGTGCGAGTATTCTATCCCAAGGACAATGAATGAATTCAAGAAGTTTGATACAAGATTACGTGTGCATGTATGCCCTGTGAAGAGATGACATGTTGTTTCCGGAGCCCATAATAGCACGAGGCAACAACTCTATCAATGATTTAGTGCATGGTACCAACTTAAATCGATATCTATTTGTAAGATTTAAGAGGATTTCGCTACTTGCAAAAAGATAGTTTTATGTTTTTCTTTGATACTTAACTTAATTTGATAAATTAGTAAATGTAGATTTTTGACATCCCAACATGTCGTTTATTCTGATTTCGCTCAACATAACATTGCCAAATTAATAGGTATAGATTCCCTCTTGAATGTGAAGTAGAACTCATCCATTTCCGATGGAATCAAGTGAGAGAACGGAGAATTGAACTTAATTGATTTGGTATGATATTAAGGAATGAAAAGTCGAATTCATGATAATTGAAGGTACTATATTAGAGGAGAAAATAGTAATTCCATCAAAAGAGTAATTTCATGATTACAAAATCTTTCCTACAGCCCAGTTAGACAAAATTCCTTTCCACTTATACTGTTGATTCGTGGGTTACAAGAATAGATCTCAAATTCAATTTTGATTAAATTTATATGCAGCTCATGTACATAATTTATAACCCACCAATAAGAGGTATGGTTGAAGAAATTCTGCCTTTATAAAATTGGCTCGTTGAGTGTATCAAATGTTGCATTGGTCTTTGATGGGTGGGCTTAAACGACCAACAAAAATTTGATAAATGCAAACTTTGCAAATCAATTTTGCTGACTACCCTTTGAGATCAATAATCGTAACATCATCTCTTTGACGTAGACGAACTTAGAAACGACGGCATGGCAAAAAGCTGCTGCTATATAGGGATGCTGTACAATATTGTGTAGACCGAAAGAGAACTTCCCACGCAGGAACCTTATAAGCAGCCGTTGCTGCCTGCTATCCATTACGTTGAGTACGGTCGACTGATTCGGTTTTGGAGTTTGTGGTGGTGCTGTTGCAACCTGATGACAGTGGCCGGAGGAGCGGAGCAAAGTCAGCTGCTATGGAGTGCGGAAGAAGAAGAAAGACCAAAGCGCAAAAAGAACAAATATGTGACAGGCTGAGTTTAAAAAGAATGATGCGACACTTTCACCTAGTTAGACTTGTAATGCATTGCTAATAATTTTGTGACATGGTGCAGAAATCTCTCATAGGGCAAAATTTAATATGTTGAGATACTTATTAGGTAAAGATAAGTTTAGGTATCTAATGAATAAAAGTCCAAGCATTTGCAACATCATTATCTGAAAAATGACAGCAAGCGTACATGTTGTCCATCATAAACGAAATCAAGCTCACGAAGTTACCTTTTCTATTTCTTACATATGAAAAATCAAGCTCACCAAATTTTTCAATGAATGGATCATAAGAAAGTTTTTTATTGGTCGGGTCATTAACATATGAATCAGTAATAGCAAATATGTCCAGAAGGGTGATGGATAGAGGTCCCAGGGTGGTTTTTTTTCGGGGGTGGAGAAAACGCAGTTAGCCGAGGAAGACCGGAAGGTAAAAGGAAAACCTAACAAGCCAGGTTCTAAGAGTAAGTCGGAGCAAGAAAATTTCGAAAGCTAAGTTAATTCGGACTTGTTCCAAGAGATGTTTTAGCCTCAGGTACCACTGATATAATTTAGTATCCAAAACTGGAAAAAGTCCTAAATCTACGGCTTCTCTTCCACCAAACGTATACTAGAATGAAATCCTGGTGAATGAGAAGGATCTCTTGAGACGACTGGGAAAGCACTGATCATAAGATGAGGAACATGAAGAGATTTCAAGTAAGGAAGAAGAATAACCCTATCAGAGCCATCCTCGGGGTTGTCCAAAATTGAAGAGAGAGCTTGCCTTGCTCTTCCAACTCCTGAAGACCATCGAAGCCAACAATGTACGGCACTGGACGAGAGTTGAAGAAACTGAGAGCTTTGACAGTAGGTACTGTTGGAGTTGGAGGGAGAGAGCTATGGCTGAAATCTGGAATTTGAAACGAGAAAAATTTGGGAGAAGAGGTTGAAGACGATGGAGTATGCAAAAGATGAAGATGGAAAGGTGAAATCTATGCTCTGATGTCGAGGATGCGATCAACGTCCTCTTCTTTGTCATGGAAGCTGCTTTGCTTGCCGAAATATATTACCTAGCATCCCTTCACTCATTTCATGATCACCCCTTTCTTCTTTAATTCTTTTTTTCTTCCTGCTGTTTGTCTTTGTCTGTTCTTGTTCCGTTGCAACAAATGGGAAAAAGAAAAGAGAATACTGTAAAGCGCCCCTGTTTTCCTTTCCTGCAGAATTGGAAGAGTAATGGACACTGACTATGGAATTCCATTATAATTCCATAAACAAGAACCTATATTGGCCATGGACGTCAAAATTCAAGACCCGTGTACAAGTTTAGAATGCCAAATAATGTGAATTAAACAAACTACGCTGTACTTCGGTACTTAATTAACTAATGCTAACAATCTCATGATGTGGACAACGAATTTGATTTTACTATAAGGGCGTCCAGAAAAGACATTTGAATCGTCAACAAACAGCTTTTGACATCTAGTCAGCAACTGTTCTAGCTTCCAAATACGTCTCTCTTGAACAAAAGAATTTCGAATGGAAATCGTTGAATATTGACTTAGTTCATGCCCAGCCCTGATACTCCGCATGTACGCCCTCGGTTTCTAATGTTAAGATGTTCATAAGGAACTCGCTGTCAAGTGTCAATCTTACAAATCAGTAGTTGGATATATTATTCCATAATCTCATGCTTTTGAATTGTCAAGAACAATTTTTACGAGTTGCCACCTTCATAAATTGCATCCATTCAACAAGCTGCTTCAGAAACTGAAAAACTATCACTATAAACGCACATCTCGTGTCAATCGTCACTAATATTTTTGTCACATGGTGCATAAGTCTCTCAATGAGCAAAATTTAGAACGTTGAGATACTTGTTAGGCAAAGGTAAGTTTAGGTGTCATGATGAATAAAAGTTCAAGCAATTGCAATGTCATTATCTAAAAATGATGCGCAAGTGAATACGTTATCCATTATGAACGATATCAAGCTCACAAGGTTACCTTTTCTATTTCCTGCATATTAAAATCAAGAGCACAAAATTTTTCGATGAATGGATCATGAGACCTCTATCTCATGAGCCTTCGCACCAGGAGAGAAACCAGTAGTGGCAAATATGTCGAGGAGGGTGATCCATAGAGGCCCAATTAGCAGAGGAAGACCAGAAGGTAAAGGAAAACCTAACGAGCCAGGTTCTAGGATTAAGTTCGAAGCAAGAAAATTCCAAAGCTAGGTCGATTCGCTCCTTCCCGGAGATGTATCATGTGAGGTTTTAGCCTTAGGTACCACTGATAGAATTTAGAGTCCAGAACTGGAACAAGACCTAAATCTACAACTTTTCTTCGACCAAACTTAAGTATGACTCGAGTTTGAGCGTTTGCTAAAATGTGAAATTCAGTGGACTCGCGAAGGAATTACAAAAGGAGGAAATAAAATTAAAAGGAGCAAGTTTCCTCATCCAATCCACGCCGAAGAAAGAAGCCTCTGCAGAAGCCCATTTGTTAGTGTGGGCCCAAGGTCAAAAGTTTGACCGTGGCACACACGCGCACTCAATATTACAGGGATGGGCTGATGGATAAATAAAAAGGGAAAGCTTCTGCCTACATGTACACGTGAATCCAACGTTGGTGGGCCCAAGTCAACTATTTGACCATGGGCACATGATTTCCTTCTTTGGCTTGCGTGTGAAGTCGGTTTAAAAGAAAAGAAACCCTACGAAGCGGTAAAAAGACCTACGTATAAAGGAGAAGCTGCATGCCACCGAAGAGTTGGTTGTTGATCAAGCGCCGTTCTTATTTTGAGTGCCATGGTTTTCTCTCGTTTGTGAGAGACGTCCGTAGGTCCGGGTGCTTGGCTTTGTGGTCTTCGTGTTATTCGTTGCTGCGTGCTTATTCGTGATTTACATCCAAGAAAATTGGTGTATTAGGTGTAATTGGGGCTTATGAAACACCGAGAGAATGTTTGAGTGACTTGAGTGTGTAATCTCCTTGTACTTGATCATGTGAAATTCGCTATTGCTCTCCCGTGGACGAAGTCTTTTTGACCGAACCACGTAAACTCGTGTCCGATTTATTTTTCTTCTTTCGTCTATATTTTGTTCGATCGCTCGCCCAATCGCAACAAGTGGTATCGAACTAGGTTTGGTTAAGTTGAAGCAAATCGATGGCGATCGAAGAAGTAAAGTGAGAATCAACAAATTTGATGGGAATGATTTTAGTTTCTGGAAAATGCAGAGAAGATTATCTTTACTGCATTTAATCTGCACTTACCTTTATTTGGGAGAAACCAGACGATGAAGCAAGTGATTGGGATTTGCTGGATAGACGAGCTATGGCTGTTATTCGGCTAACGTTGGCTCGTAACGTCGCGTTTAACATCCTGAAGGAGAAGACCGCTGCTGATTTGATGCAAGCCCTGTCAGATATGTATGAGAAGTCCTTTGCGATCAACAAGGTCCGTTTGATGCGACGTCCGTTTAACTTGAAGATGAAAGAAGGTGCGTCGCTGCATCATATCAATGAATTCAATGTGATTGTTAGTCAATTGAGTTTAGTTGAGATTGATTTTGAAGATGAGGTACGTGCTTTGATTCTATTATCCTCATTGCTCGATAGTTGGAATACTACCGCATCGCTGTTAGTAATTCCTCTAGGTCAACAAGTTTGACGTTCGATGGGGTTTGAGATTTAATTTCGAGCGAGGATATTCGTAGAAGAGAATCAAGAACCCACTGCTCTAGTAGGTGAAAATAGAGGAAGATTTGTAACACGTGTGGGTAATGGTAGTACTAATATGAACAGACGTAGTCAATCTAGGATCGCTAATGTTGTCTCGTTGGAGTTGTGGCAAGAGGGGCATCTTAGAAGGATTGCCTTAAGATGAAGAATGAGAATGGTAAATGAATTATAGTTGATTCGCAGATAATGTTGCAGCTGTAGCGATAATGCTGATTATGTCTTGTTTGTCACCGATTATTCATCGTTTGATGGATGGATTATGGATTCTGGTTGTTCTTTCATGTCACACCAAATAGAAATTTGTTTATCACTTATCGGTGCACGGGTGATAAAGTCCAGTTAGGGAACAACGCCGAGTGCGATATCAGGTGTTAGTGATGTTAAAATCAGAATGCATGATGGAATTGTGAGGACATTGACTCGGAGTAAGACATGTTCCTGCATTGAAAAAGAACTTAATTTCCTTGGGTGCCCTAGATTTAGCTGGTGTAGGTATTCTTCAAAGGTGGAGTTATGAAGATTGTTCGAGGTGCCCTGATAATGAAAGGAATTAAGCACGATGGCCTATATAAACTTCAAGGTAAGACAATGATAAATTTCAACGCGAGACGTCGGATGCATCTGTCAAGAGTCTATTGACCGCTCGAGGAAGACTTTGGTGTTTGTGCCAAGGCACAAGTTTGATGCCGGTGTCGGATCTTGCAGCCAAGAGCTTTGATCGAGAGGAGACCGCACTAATGCCAATAAATCATAACAATTTGCAGAATTGATGAACAGAACATTACTAGAGACGGCCCGGAAAATTATCTCTAGTGTCGGTATTGCTAAGAGAATCCTAGTTGTGTGCTAAGTACGGTAAGCTACCCGGTGAATAGATCCCCATCAAGCGCTATTGAATGGCAGACTCCTAAAGAAGTGTTGTCGTGTAACGTTGTTGATTATTCTATTCTTAGGCTGCGTTCGTTTCACGGAAAATGGGCCATCTCCGAAAACATTTTCCCGTAAGTCATTTTCCAAGAAAATGGCTATATTTTCCGATGTTCGGCTAAAACTTAAATTTTAAGTGGAAAACATTTTCCACCGTTCGTTAACTAATTTAATTGTTTAGAAAAATTATCAAAAAATTAAATTTTAATATTTTTAATTGACCAAAGATATTTGTATTTTTAAAAATACAATTTTTTATTATCTTCCACCGTTCATTTATTTTTTCTTTCTTTTCTTTTATTTTCCTTTTCTTTTCCTTCTCCTTCCTCCTTCCTCCGCCGCTGCACGCCCGATGATGGCTGACCGCCCTACGCCAACCAAGATCCGATCGCGCGCATCCGACGAGCTCGAGGCTCGGGTGATCTCGCCTAAGCTCGCTGGAGGTTCGCGGGCTCGCGAGCCGTAAGCTCACGGCTCGCCAAACCCCGGTGAGCTCTGGGCGAGGCCCAAGCCCCACCCGGCTCGTCTGATCCGGCGAGGCCTGAGCTCCGCGCCAAGTTGACGACTCCGCCTCGCCCGATCTCGGGGCGAGGCCCGAGCTTGCCGAGCTCGGCGAGCTAGGCTTCCACAGACGGGCTAGGTGGAACCCGCTGGCCCGGGCCGAGCTCTGGCCGTCTCGCGACCGCGGCCGGCCGGCCGCTGGGGCCGGCCACCGGCCAAGCTAAGGAAGAGATGAAAAGGAAAGAAATAAAAAAAGAAGAAAAGATATAAGGCAGAAGAAGTTATGGAAAATGTTTTCCACTTTTCCTTATGTTTAAAGGTAATTTTTACTATTGATGGAAAACATTTTCCTTAAATAGTTGATTTTCCGTGAAACGAACACCGAAAAATCTGGAAAACATTTTCCCGGAAGTTATTTTCTCAGGAAACGAACGCACTTAGAATGTTTGGTTGCCCATGTTATTTTCGAGTGAGTGATGGTAAGCTCGATGGGAGGGCAATGTGCATATTCCATGGCTATGCATAAGGTGAGCGGGGTGATCTCGTTGTGGTGCCCAGATATAAATTCACTGTGGACAAATCAAAAGTTACCCTTGACAAGTCTCCGATAGTTCGGCTAGGAGGGTTTGTGGCAATGTTAATACGGATCACAGTTGTTCTGCCTTATGAGTTGCAACTGCAAACTCCCGAGGTAGCGAGTACGAGTACTAGCAAAGTAATCAACACGTATGATGCTTGTAGCAAGGTGTAGCTTATAGAGCCAACGGTTGCTGTAACTCGCTGATATTAACAAGGTATGTATTCGATCTCCTACCGTATATGAATGTAACAATGGTTTTACTTTATCTCGCTGCTAAGGAGGTTGCGTTGGAAAATCCTTGCGAGCGTTAAAGGTGTATGTGGAGTTAGTATTCGATGAGGTCCTCGCTAGGCGAGTTCAAGCGAAGCTTGGGCTTGATAATATCTCGTGGCGGTTGAGCCCGTCGGAGCTATGGAAAGTAGCGGCGAATTTGAATTTTTACGAAACGATTAGACTTAGCTCAAACATCGAGCCAATGTGGAGATTGTTAATATGACTCGAGTTTAAGCGTTTGCTAAAATGTGATATTCGGTGGACTCAAGGAATTACGAAAAGAGGAAATAAAATTAAAGGAGCAAGTTACCTCATCCAATCCACGCCGAAGAAAGAAGCCTCTGCAGTGAAGCCCATTCATATGAAGCCCTGCATGTGAAGATTTGTTAGTGGTGAGCCCAAGGTCAAAAGTTTGACCGTGGGCACACACGCGCACTCAATATTACAGGGATGGGCTGATGGATAAATAAAAAGGGAAAGCTCTCTGCCTACATGTACGCGTGAATCCGACGTTGGTGGGCCCAGGTCAACTATTTGACCATGGGCACATGATTTCTTCTTTGGCGTGCGCGTGAAGTTGGTTTAAAAGAAAAGAAACCCTACGAAGAGGTAAAAGACCTACGTATAAAAGGAGAAGCTGCATGCCACCGAAGAGTTGGTTGTTGATCGAAGCGCCGTTCTTATTTGAGTGCCATGGTTTTCCTCGCTGTTTGTGAGAGACGTCCGTGAGCTTCGGTGCTCGCTTGGGTCTTCGTGTTATTCGTGCCGCGAAGCTTATTCGTGATTTACATTCAAGAAAATTAGTGTATTGGGTGTAATTAGCTTGGGAAACACCGAGGTTTGAGTGACTTGAGTGTAATCTCCTTGTATCGCTTGATCTATAGTGAAATTGTCGCTTCCCCGTTGGACAAGTCTTTACGATCGAACCACGTAAACATGCTTCATATATAAAATTTGACTTCTTCTAAGCTACAATTCAATGCTTGCATTTAGGGGAATCACCGATAAAGTCATAAACCTATTATACTTCTATCAATTCAATCATACACCTTTTAATTTATCAATTGAGTTCCAAACCTTTTTATGATTGACCAATACAGTCCATTGGGCCAAATTTGACTAGAAATTGATGATATAGGCTATGGTCGTTCTATATGGCGCAATCTGCACTACATGAATTATTTTTACAATTTTTATTGTTTTTTGAACCTCTTTTTCTTCTTTCTTTGTTTTTCCCTTTTCTTTTCACCTGTGACTTGCTAGGGCGACCCTCACTTGCAGGGGCCCCCACCAAATTTGGCAAGGGCAAGGGTTGGCGTCGCGAAATCTGGCGAGGATGGCCTTCATCCTTGCTGGTGCTCGCCCTCACCAAAGTGAGGCTCAACAAGGCCAACCCTTGCCTATGGTGGGGGAGGGTGGACCTCACTGGCCATTGCTTGTGGTCGGTGACTCATCACCAGCAAAAGAAAAAGGAAAATTGCATGTAAGGGCTAGAAGTGAAGTCATTTTCTTAAAAGAAAGCTCATAGTAGACCTTGTTTTAAATGAAGATCCAAAATAACCAATTTAATCTCAAATAATAAGTGTATAAAGCGGTCACATTAACTTCAAATAAAGGCCTCAGCTCATCAACTGGCCAAATTTTATATAATTGTCCAATGGCATTTTTTAATTTTCTTTTCTTCTTTTCCTTTTTATGGTATTTTCTTTCTTTCTTCATTTTCTTTCAACTTCCTCACGTCTCCTTGGCTCTACATCACATCCATCTTAATTTACAACCTCTAAATGATTGATACATTAGCGGAGAAATATCTAAAAACTTAAAAACTTTTCCATTACCAATAACATAAAAGTTACAAACACTCAAACCTTGAATAAAAAAGTTCTCAATCTCTGCCTCATCCCCACAACCTAGCTGCTATCACCTTTAGCCGGTCTTCAATTAGTAGTTTGTTAGGAATGCTTCATTGAATCCGGGTTAGAGGATTCATGAAATTCACAGATGTAGTTTGCATTAAGGAGGAATATGTGGCTTCTTGAGAGGCTCCAACTATGTAGCACGAGCGTGTTGTCTACTCATAGAACAATCTACGAACACCAAACTTGTGACAGCATTTAATGCAAATTATTAAAAACAGATTAATTTGACTTGGATTAATAAAATATGTGAAAAATTCCAAATAAGGGCTCCAAGTGTCTTCATTTCCTCAAATACAAAGAAGGGCCTGAAGTGACTATATCAGTCTTAAAGAAAATCCTGAAGTAATTATTATTTCAAATAAGGGTCTAATCTCACCAATTGACAAAAAATTCTGATCGATCAAAGGCATTTTTGTCAAAACACAGTTCAAATTCAAATGTTATCATATTAATTTTTTTTTAAAGGATGGTGAGGCAGCGACGAGGGCTAGCGGGGTTGTTGATGCCTAGGTGAAAGCTGGTGGGGTCATTGGCGCTTGGGCGAGGGTTGGGTATCCCCATCGACCAAAGGTGAGGGCTTGCTGGCCCTCGCTAGAGACTAGAGAGGGTGGCAACCCTCTCCTAGGTCTAGGCTCGATCCCAGGCCCTCGCCTCTAGTTTTATTCCCCACTAGCGATGGGGCGACAAGCATGTGTTTTCCTTTTAATTTTTGGTTTTATTCAGTTTTATTTACAACAAAATAGAAAAAAAATAAAGAAAAAGGAAAGATTAAATTTTTTTAGAAAAATATGAAATTACCCTTCACATCTATTGAGTTTTTGTCCTTATTTGAGAATGGTATGGTCACTTCAAGCATTTATTTAAAATAATCTCCACTTCAGGCTCTTATTTAAGGAAATGAAGGCACTTTGGACTTTTATTTGAAACAATGTCCATTTTAGAACTTTATTTGAAAAAATGAAGGTACTCTAGACTCGTATTTGAAATTTTCCTAAAATATGCATGTGTAGTGTAACCGGTCATAGCATATGTATATTTTTCTAGTTCTTTATAATTTTTTTTTTCATATTTTAGGTTCTTTTCCTAAAAAAATTTACTATTTGTATGAAGTGCTAAAGTGGGTTAAATTGGTAGGCATAAGTTTTGATAGGTTGGGTTAAATATAGATGTGTTCTAGTAATATTAGCTGGGTTTCGTCCGGGTTAGATAGGGTATGCATCACAAAAGTTGTAGTACATAAAAAAAATGAGTTTATATGGATTTGACCCATTTTCATAAGAAGTTTGTTTAGTGATTACCAATTAACCAACTTTTATCTGATTAAGTAACCAAATAAAAAGTTGTATGGCTCGACCCAACCCGATTCACTCATTTGAATTGTCTAGTGATTACCAACCTTTCTCCGATTAAGTTACCAAATATAATTATGCATAGTTTACCAATTTTTATTTGCCTTTATTATCAATGTTTTCAATTTACGTATTACCAATGTTTTCAATTTACCATTTATGATACAACATTGTCAACCTTCATATGGGGAGATCGCCAAGAGGGAGTTAAGATTTGAGTCTATCAACATATCCAATTGAACTTTTCATCACTCAAAAGCTTAGAAGCCAATGAGTTATGGACTAACTATGATATATTAACTATTCTAAACCATACCAATTCTCTCATGTAAGACTTTTTCTTATACAACTCAAACATTTATTTCAACATTACCAACTACTTTTGAATTACCAATTTTACTCGAGTTTCTTAGTAACATTAATTTGTTTTTCCTAGATTCAACTAACTTTTTATAAAGCAATTAGTGCTTTCATTTGCCTTATTCGTGAACTATTTATATTTATCAACCACTTGTGGAATTACCAATCTCAAGTAGAGTGATCACCAATTCTTAATATGATCCAGTCACCAACCAGATGTGTTTCCAACTCTTATTTGAGTTCGTTATTAGCTAATTTCGCATTACCAATGCTTTTTCATTATTTCCAAGAATTTCAATGCAAATTCATAATCATGAACTATCTGACTCTTACTCAACAAGATGCTGATATTCCTTTTATTTTTTGGATCCATTATTAAGTTGCGTACATTAATGTAAATCGAATATGGTCATGGTGCTAACCGAGGTTGGCTACAATGCCATAAAAATAAGCTGGTTTTCTATGCCATCTAACAAGTCAGGTTATCTCCGGGAGAGACACCAAATCGGTTGCAGTAATCAGTGTAATATTGAACCCGAGCTTGAACTGCGGCGGGTTTCCGCTGCCGCACTCCATTCCGTTAATGGCTCGAATCGTCGTGCGAAGCCTTGACCGGAAGTAATAACGGAGTGGACGTTGTTCATCCAAAACCAGAAGGCGGTCTTAAAAGACACGACGGCGTTGTTGGCGACGGTTTCGGGAGAGTTGAGGCCATCGAACCCGATGCTTTCCCCTGCGGGTCCGTAGTTGTAGTTCCAGGATATCTGGAGGGGGCCGCGGCCGTAGTAGCCTTTGTTGGGGTTGCATGGATACTGGGTGTTCGATTCTTGGCAGTAATTTTTCGAGGGACCATCGATCTCTTCAATGTAGCAAAAATCTGCACCCAAGAAGATAAATTGTCATATCTGAAGCAAAGCAGATCGTATGTTCTAACATTTGTCTCCTGGAAGTCATTGTGAATAAAATTCATGGCAAAGAGCAAACATGGCAAGTGTAGATTAAAGGACTTTAAACATTTTGTTGAGGTTCTTACGTCCGGTCTCATGCGTGACACGCGCCGGCGAGAATCCGGCAATGAGGCCAGACACGACCAGAATGTTGAGAAGAGCTCTTGCTATGTTGTTCGATTTGGCCATTGGGGATATGGGTGTGAGGGATGTGAACATTGCAAAGAGAGGTTTTTATAGGAATAAAGGTGAGAGAGATTAGGCACAGTTGATTTGAGGCTGCCAGGTTCTGGAGAGTCAGCTTTGAAAATTCAAGATCTTGATTCGCGGGAGAACGTGTCATGTGAGTTAGGAAGCGTCGACTTTGACATTGCGAGGAGACTGAAATTTATGTTCCTATCAAACAATAAAAAAAAAAAAAATGAATTTTTACAAATACTAAGATTTGCTTGCGAAATTAATTTATCTCTTGAATTGCTGAATATGACGCATATATAATCTGTCACATCATTTGATAAATTAATATTTTAAACCAATCTTAATAGATTTAGCAAAGAGCATACAGAAATGTTTACCGAGATGTGGCGAGTCTTTTGCCGGTCATCGCAAGTGTGGCGGTGATACCATCATTTTCAAAGAGTAAAGTTAAAGATGGGATGCGCATAATTGCCAAGGACAAGTTGGAATAATCAGTGGGGCTCTTCATGCCAAGTCAACGAGACTGTTTGATGAGCTTTCATTCATGCGCGTAATGTTATGGATCGTCCATTTAGTTCGAGAAATTATAGGTACATGTAGTAAGTCGGGTCCATCCTTATCATTTGAGATGAGAATAGTGTTGGAGAAATCCTCGTAAAGTGTTTTGAAGTTGACAAAACGTTTCCATCAGTCTAGTCTGAAGGTCTGGAGACTCTGTTAGTTAAAGTTTGAAAACTTCCGGACAGCCAGACTCAAGACTCAAAGTCTATCCTCATTGACAGTCTCTAATCCATTGAAGAAATGTTATCCAGAACTGGATGGTTTGTTCAGGATTCAACCTTATCATCTGGAGAAGATCTCGTGGCTGGAGAAGACGTATCAGAATCCTTTGATTAATCAAGTTTGATTCAATGACTGAAGATTCAATGATTGTCTAAATATTATTGGAAGGTTCTACTTATGGAAACCGAGATCCTGATTGTATGGGCGAACAGGATTGATGGGCTATCAACACGTTCCTTTAATAGCTCGAACAATCTTCCTAATTGATTCCGTCCAACGGGTAGATTGGAGGAATTCCTTTGGTAAGTGCCAACGGGTATGATGGCATAAAGGAGTATATAAGGAAGACGTTCTTAGTTGTTCGAGGTGTGCGCGATAGAAGAATTCCAAAGTCTGAAGCTCCTATTTGTTTAGATAATTCCTTTGAGCGAATACTTGTATACAAAAGAGAGTCCATATTTGAGAGAGACCTTGAGAAGGTGTGGTAGAACATCTATACTTTGTGGAATCAAGGCAAAGCTGTGCTGTAACTTCTCTTTTGATCATAGTGAAATCTAGCCGGTGGGCTGTCGGTGCGGAAGAGTGGACGTAGGCTTGGAATAAGCCGAACCACTATAAATCCTGTGTTCAAATTTCTCTCTCTTCTTCCTTGATCGTATTTCAATTTGTTAAGAATTGCTTCTGTATTTGGGAAAAATTGTTTGTGCGCCTATTCACCCTCCTCTAGGTGTTTATACTAGCAATATCAATTGGTATCGAGCACTGTGTACTTACTTTATTTGAAGTGTTTTACTTCATAGTAAAAGATCCATGGCTAGTATGCTAGCACCGGGGCGATGGAAGGGCAAAGCAATACCAGACCACCCTACTTTGATGGAAAGGATTACAACATCTGGAAGAACAAGATGAAAGCTTTCCTACGATCAAAGGATCCTGGAATGGGACGTTGTAGAAAAATGAATTACTCCTACCATTGCATCGGTCTACGAAAGAGGAAAAAAACTGAAGAAACCGGCGGAATGTCTCGGGAAGAAATAATCAAGAGACAAACACTCGATGCAAAAGCAATTTACTCCTTATATTGTGCTTTATCACCAACTGAATATAATAGAATATCTTCTTGTGGTACAGCAAAAGAAGTTTGGGACAGATTGCATATCACCTATGAAGGAACGACGAGTGAAGGAAACAAGAATCAACATTCTTCTCGGTCAATACGAAGCCTTCGAATGAAACCAGGGAGAATCAATATCGACATGTTTAGTCGTTTCGAGATATTGTGAATGGTCTTGAAAATCAAGGTCAACCAACTTCGATCCCATGAAGGTAAACAAGCTACTGCGTGGACTCTCCGAGGATTGGAATCACATAAAGACTTCGATAAGAGAGACGCAGAGAATTATGCCACTATCTGTTGACGAGCTGATTGGAACTCTTCAGTCCTATGAAGTAGAAAGAATCAATGAAGATGAAGATCCAAAAGGTAAGAAATCCATTGCATTAAAATCAAATGATGATTACGATGATACAGATTAGAAGATGATATGGACGATGAGGAGCTTGCTCTCATGATAAGAAGATTCAGAAAACTAAATAGAAAAGGAAGAAGGTTCAACTCAAAGAAACAAAGCTTTCAAAGACAGCAGACCAAGTCCATTGATGATGATGAACCAAATAAAGATGTAGTCTGCTTTGAATGCAAGAAAAAGGGACACATCGACTCAACCGTCCTCTTGTGAAGAAGAAGAGAAAAAGCTGAAAAATTTCGAAAAGCTCTCAAAGCTGAAACACTGGAGTGATGCGAGTGTGAAGAAAGTGATAATGAATATGCCAATCTATGTCTGATGGCACAATCAGACTCAGACTCTGGATCAGACTCAGGATCAGACTCAGACAGTGAATTTGAGGTCTCCGTCAAGAAACAGGTAAAGTGGTATCTTGACAGCGGATGCTCAAGACACATGACAGGAGACTCAAATTGCTTTATAAAGCTTGCTCAAGTAAATGGTGGAAAAGTTTCATTTGGAGGAAACAGACAAAGGAAGTATTGTGGGATTTGGAACCGTGAAAATTGGAACTCTCACAATAAGTAATGTTTCCTTAGTGGAAGGACTCAATTACAATCTTCTCAGCATTAGTCAATTGTGTGATACTAGTTTCAAGATCTTCTTTCAAGAAGGAACATGTTACGGAATTAGTAAAGACTCTACTCGATCTTTCATGGGTCGAAGACATGGAAACATCTATCTTCTGGATGTGAAACCAAATGAATCACAATGCCTTATCTCAATTCAAGAAGAAGCAAGCTTATGGCACAAAAGCTTGGTCATGTCAACATGAAGCAATTAGCCAAAATCTCATCAAAGCAGCTTGTTCGAGGTCTACCCAAATTGCCATACCAAAAGACCGATTCATGCACTCCATGTATTCCTCTCGGGAAAGCAGGTAAGAAATTCTTTTAAGCCAATAAATCATGTCTCTACTAATCATGTACTACAGTTGCTGCATATGGATCTCTTCGGACCAACTGGAACTCAGAGTATTGGGGGTAAGAAGTATTGTCTAGTAATTGTTGATGATTACACCCGTTTTACTTGGGTATATTTCCTTGCAAGTAAGTCCGAAACCTTTTCGTATTTTGAAAAATTTGCTAAAAAGGTTCAAAATGAAAAAGTATGTGTTATCTCTAGTATAAGAACATATCATGGAGGTGAATTTGAAAATCAAGATTTTACAAAATTCTGTGATGAATCTGGCTTTAAGCATGTGTTCTCCTCTCCATATACTCCTCAGCAAAATGGAGTTGTGGAAAGAAAGAACAGATCTCTTCAAGAAATGGCTAGAACTCTTTTAATTGAAAGTAAAATTTCTTCTCGATTTTAGGCTGAAAATTTGTTTCAACAGCATGCTATATCATCAATAGAGTCTTCTTAAGATCTATTCTTCAGAAAACCCCTTATGAGTTATTCAAAGAAAAGAAGCCTATTGTTTCATACTTTCATGTATTTGGTTGTAAATGTTTTATATTGAAAAATGCAAAAGATCGAGTTGGTAAGTTTGAAGAAAGATCAGATGAAGGTATCTTCCTTGGATATTCTACATCAAGCAAAGCTTACAGAGTCTATAACAAGAAGAGTCGATGTGGAGGAGTCAATGAATGTCAAATTTCAAGACTCAACGCAAGATGAATCAAGTCAGACTCATCAAGAAGAGTCTGAACCTGTTCCAGACCCTCAAAAGTCTACAACTCAAGAAGCATCTCAGACTCTGGAAAACCAGCATCAGGTTGTTAGTGAAGATCCAAATAAAGAAAGAGATCATCAACCAGACAAATCAACAAGTAACTGGAAGCATAAGTCCAGTCATCCTAAAGATCTTATAATCGGCGAAATGAATGAAGGAATTCGCACCAGATCCAAAAGGCGAGAAGAGTCTAGTGTTGTGGCACTCGTTTCTGAAATTGAACCAAAGAGCATAGAAGAAGCTTTATCTGATGAAAGCTGGATCGAAGCTATGCAAGAAGAGCTCGGGCAGTTCAACATAAATGATGTCCGGGAATTGACATCAAACCAAAAGGTAAAACATTATTGGAGCTAAATGGGTGTTCAGAAACAAGATGAACGAGAAAGGAAAAGTCATACGAAATAAAGCAAGACTCATGGCCAAAGGATATACGCAAGAAGAAGGAATAGACTATGATGAGACTTACGCTCCGATGGCAAGGTTAGAAGCTATTCGTCTATTACTTGCGTTTGCTTGTTATAAGAATTTCAGGTTATTCCAAATGGACGTCAAAAACGCCTTCCTAAATGGATTTATCCATGAGGAAGTTTATGTGGAACAACCACCAGGGTTTGAAGACCCAAAGAAGCCCGGACTCGAGTCTTCGGAAAAAAGGCTTTGTATGGTTTAAAACAAGCACCTCGGGCTTGGTACGACAGATTAAGTAAGTTCCTAATACAAAATGGTTTTGTCAAAGGTAAAGTTGATACGACTCTATTTATCAAGAAGGAAAACAAAAGTTTCTTACTTGTTCAAATATATGTGGATGATATTATTTTTGGATCCTCTAATGAAAGTCTCAGTGCAAGAAATTTTCAAAGTCTATGCGGGATGAGTTTGAAATGAGTATGATGGGAGAATTAACATTCTTTCTTGGTCTTCAAGTAAAACAATTGAAGGAATGAACTTTTATTTATCAAGAAAAATATGTTAATGATCTTGTCAAAAGGTTTGACTGGAAAAGTGCAAAAAGACCGACATACCAATGTCAAGTTCTTTAAAGATAGACAAAGATGAAGAAGGGAAGAAAGTTGATCAAAAGCTATACAGAGGAGCATTATTGGATCACTTCTTTATCTTACGCCTCTAGACCTGATATTTTGTTGAGTGTTTGCATCTGTGCTAGGTTTCAATCAGATCCTAGAGAATCTCATCTCAGTGCTGCGAAACGCATAATCAAATATGTCTCTTCATCATCAAGCATCGGTCTTTGGTATCCTAAGAAGGGAGACTTTAATCTTCTAGGATATTCAGACGCGGATCTGGCCGGTTGCAGAGTTGATAGAAAGAGCACTTCAGGAACTTGCTAATTGCTTGGAAGCAGGACAATATCTTGGTTTTCAAGGAAACAAAGCACTGTGTCTCTTTCAACAACAGAAGCAGAGTATGTAGCTCTTGGAAGCTGCTGTTCGCAAATTCTATGGATAAAACAACAGTTGAGAGATTTTGAAATTGAAGACTCATGCACGGAGAGTAATTGCGACAACACCAGCGCTATCAACCTCACCAAAAATCCAATTCTCCATTCAAGAGCAAAGCATATAGAGATTCGACATCACTTTATTAGAGATCATGTTCAAAATGGAGAGATTTCAATTCAGTTTGTTGACTCAAAGAATCAACTGGCGGATATACTCACAAAGCCTTTGGAGAAAAATCAATTTGAGTCTATACGGTCCGACTCAACATTTTGAGGTATGAGGATATCAAAGTCTAAAGACTTTCGGACTCGGGCTTACAAGACTTTATCTACGTCTTGGCTTGACCTTCGCATCGTAAATTTTCTCTCTCCAATCTTATCTTGAAAAGGTACGATCATCGACTTGTGTTTAAATTGTTGCTATATTTAATTAACGTAAATATTGCATCGATTCATTTTCAAAAGGGAAGTTATTTTTGAAATAGCTATTTTTATGGATAAAGACGATTATTTTGAAAAGGCATATTTTTATTTCCTTTGTGACGATTCGTTTACTCTTCTTTTTAAACGATTGAACATTGTCGATTCCTCTTCACTTTTCTATTCACTTTTCTCTCAAAAACCCTAGAAAGCATCGATCCTCCATTCCCGTTTGTCTTCTTCGCTAAATCTTCAAAAAGTTGTCATCTTTTTTGGGAAAGTCAAGCAAGGAATCTTCCAAACACTAAGAAAGATGTCTTCTTCACAAAAGTCGTCAAGAATCGCAAGGGGGACCACGGAGAATGAGTGAGGGCCTACGCACTTCGATCTTGCGAAGATGAAGTTACTCCGGATCAGCAACCGAGCCCACAACATTCTCAGCAGCGTCATTCTCCACCATCTAGTCCTCAAGGCGTTGTTAATCAGCATCAGGAAGAAATCGTCGAGGATGCAGACCCCGTAAGAGTTCAAAAGCCCGCTTTTATTTACAAGCTATATTGTGCTTTAAAATGAATTTGTACTCCTTTGAACTATGTTGATGAGTTTCTTAAAGACAAAGGATATAGGAACGAATATATCTTTCTGCGAAAAATGGAAAGTTTGGGAATCGCTCGTAAAGGGGTGGTTTGAGAAACCCTTGCGAATATCCCAAGTAATCCTCGTGGGGGGGCCGAATCCACGTAGATGGGAATGACGATGACAATCTGTTCAGTTTATTTCAACCGAAAATGGGTATTGCGGCTGAAATTCAAGGAAAAAGGGGAGATTTGTTCAGATCAAAGGAACAAAAGGATCTGTACTCGAAATTGCTGAAGCGTGGGGTAATAAACCCTAGGAGTGTGGACTTTGATTTTCTGGATCTTTCGTGAAAGTGAACTTAAGGGAAAAGTTCAGTTATCTTCAACTTGAAAAGTTCTCGCTTGACTCAACCGAGGCCTATGCTGAATTGACTGCTATTTCTATTCAAATCTTAGCTTTTAGATGCGAATAGATTCTCCTTCAGCGTTAAAGAACAAGACTATGTTGTAGATATGAATATGCTTTGCGAGATGTGTTAGAAGTTGAGAGGCGGATATCAACCAATCAAAGTTTCCATTGCTCGGGCCACACTTGAACGGTGAAGGACGGGAGAACGGATGAGAAGATCACCTACTCAAGGATGAATGCATTCAACATCTTGCTTCATAAGATTGTGATTAATTGCCTTCGGCCGAAATCAACTTCCAAAACTGATGTTTCAAGCTCTGAGGCAAAGTTGATGTATGCCATCCTCTCGTGGAAAGAAGTTTTCTCTCCCTCATCTTGTTATGTTTCACATGTATAGAGCAATTGATGAAGGACAGAGGTCAACTCCCTTACCCAAGCCTTGTTACGAAGTTATTCGACATCTGAATATTCAGCCTCCGCAAATCTTTTGTGTTCGATCATGCGATCATATGGTGGTAGGACTGAAAATGGTGACCAAAATGCGTCGAAGGAACCGAGCAAGGAATTGGAGAAATTCAAGGAGAAGACTCTGCCAAATCTCATCAACTCTCTTCTTGCTAAGAGAAAGGGAAGGAGCCCATGGTTGCTCCATCAAAGAGAAGAAGAGCTCTCCTCGTTGAGGATGAAGATGATGACGATGACATCACCATCTCTCGCAATGGCTTTGAAGAATTTAAGTCGTCTGTTCCTCGAAAAGAATCGGAACAAAAGACGAAAGAAGCAGAGGAGAAGGAAGAAGAAGAAAGAGAAGCAGAGGAGAAGGAAGAAGAAGAAAGAAAAGCAGAGGAGAAGGAAGAAGAAGAAAGAGAAACAGAGCAAGAAGCAGAGGAAGAAAGACTCAAGAAGAAAGAAGAGAAGAAGGAGAACCTGAGAAATCTCTTCTCCACCTGTAGGCATGGAAACAGGGGGAGATCAGGAGAAAGGAGTGACATCTTCATTTCCTGATGCAAGTGAAGGAGTCAATCGTTCACCTGCAGACCCAAAAGATGTTTATGCATCTCAATTTCCAGAGGAAGGTCATGAAACTTCATCGCCAAACCTGCGAGATTATCTGATCCACCATCATCTGCTTTCACCTCCATCGAGTTTGAAGCAAGTACTCGGATGATAATGGAGCGGATTTTCGCGAGAATCATGGATATTCTCATGGAAATGCGAGGTCAAATTTATGCATTGGGATGCGAAGTTCAAAGTTTGAAGAATGAAAGTCAAGCTTCTTCCTGTTCATTGAATGATAAGATGCAAGCCCTCTCTATTCAGAATCAGGTCAATGCCAAGAGTGAGGAGGTTGTACGGTGAAGGAAGACTTCAAAAGGCCGGAAGGTATCGTTCGGTCTATGGAAGATTTTCAGCTTGTCCGCGTTCCCAAGCAATCTTGACTTCATCTCATCCTTTTTAATGATGACAAAAAGGGGGAGAGATGCATGATTTGATCAAAAACTTTCAATCATTTTTAACCGTTTGTTGGATTGTGTTTAACTTTGTTTGTTTTTGACAGACTTTGACTTTGTTTTGTGTCCGGATGAGAACCGAACTAGACTTGGACTTGATTGCTTCTATTAACAAGTATTGATATCTTATGGATGGTTTTATTATATAGACTAACCTATTTTCTGTGGTTGCAGATTCTAGTGTTAATCTTTTAGCCATTCATCTCTATAAGATATGCATATGTGTTTGAGAAATGCTTTGCAGGTCAAAATTATCCAAATCTGCAGGAAGGTTTTGTCACCATCAAAAAAGGGGAGATTGTTGGAGAAATCCTCGTAAAGTGTTTTGAAGTTGACAAAACATTTCCATCGATCTAGTCTGAAGGTCTGCGGACTCTACTAGTTAAAGTCAGAAGACTTTCGGACAGCCGACTCAAGACTCAAAGTCTATCCTCATTGACCGATCTCTAATCCGTTGAAGAAAGGTTATCCCGGCCCCGGATGGTTTGTTCGGGATTTAACCTTATCATCTGGAGAAGATCTCGTGGCTGGAGAAGACGTATCGGAATCCTTTGATTGATCAAGTTTGATTCAATGACTGAAGATTCGATGATTGTCTAAATATTATTGGAAGGTTCTACTTATGGAAACCGAGATCCCGATTGTATGGGCGAATGATTCATGGGCTATCAACACGTTCCTTTAATAGCTCGAACAATCTTCCTAATTGATTCCGTCCAACGGGTAGATTGGAGGAATTCCTTTGGTAAGTGCCAACGGGTATGATGGCATAAAGGAGTATATAAGGAAGACGTTCTTAGTTGTTCGAGGTGTGCGCGATAGAAGAATTCCAAAGTCGAAGCTCCTATTTGTTTAGATAATTCCTTTGAGCGAATACTTGTATACAAAAGAGAGTCCATATTTGAGAGAGACCTTGAGAAGGTGTGGTAGAACATCTATACTGTGGAATCAAGGCAAAGCTGTGCTGTAACTTCTCTTTTGATCATAGTGAAATCCAGCCGGTGGGCTGTCAGTGCGGAAGAGTGGACGTAGGCTTGGAATAAGCCGAACCACTATAAATCCTGTGTTCAAATTTCTCTCTCTCTTCCTTGATCGTATTTCAATTTGTTAAGAATTGCTTCTGTATTTGGGAAAAATTGTTTGTGCGCCTATTCACCCCCTTAGGTGTTTATACTAGCAATATCAAATAGACTAGAGAATCCAACTTGAAATCAAAGATTTCGGACCATTCCGACCGACCACCTCAATTGTGGATCGTCGACTTAGTAGAAACATAGCTGTGTCTATGTTCACGTCAAATTTAATGGCATGCAAAATTGATGTTTTGCGGAACTTTCGCCTCATCTCAATGAACAATTCTTGTGTCCTCTTCAAGTTTTTCACTGAAATGATTCATAACTTGAACGTTCTTGAGAAATTTGTCCGTCGACAAATGAAAAACTTCCTCGTCTAAGCACGAGTCGAACACTATGCGATCTCGAGATTCTTCATGCTCTTGAGCCAATGAACCTTCTTTCGAAATTTCCGAATTTGACACTTTTATCTCACATGCTTAACGCAACATAAGATTAAGTGCTTTTAGCCAACCATTTCCCAACCCGATTCCAAAATAAAGACATTGGTATGTGCTGCTAAACGAAAACCGACTTCTCAAGCTTGTCGAGATCAAAGACTAGAGCCAGTGCGGCCGAATAACTACCTCGATAGACCAAAGATAAAAGCCTATTGAACGTTCTAAGAACTCCAAGTAATGCACAAGCTCTCTATTTCACCATGGATGGACATTTCTTGCTTTTTTGCAGGCATTAAAATAAGTGAAGGAGATTATATTAATTCTATATTGCATGACATGGAGAGAGGTTGCAATTATTACAATACGCCTAATGTACTTTCGCATTATTAGTATAAGTTTATTCCGTTCAATCCTATTTTTTTCCCTTATGATTTTATTTATTATAATTAGCCCTGTGGATCCTTAATTTTTCATTTACTCAAAAAGTTCATGTATTTATTTATTACAAATGCTTAATAATTCAATGCAAATTATGAGGATTACGTTATTTTCTCACGTATTAATATAAAATTCAAAGTCGTATAGGATATTGAGAAATTAGAAAACGAGGTTCCAATAGAAATAGGGTTGATCCTAGAACCAAATCGGAAAAACGAGTGGATCGAGTACAGGGTCCAATATAAACATGGTTGGGTATAGGGTCCAAAAAAAAGGGGAACCGGTTATAAAGAGTCGGAGTACGGGGTCCAGGTCTAGACCCTACCCACCTCGGACCCAATCACCCCTAATCCCCATGGCTTGGGCAAGGTCGAGGCAACCCTTGCTTATGAACAATCGCCAACCATGGCTGTGTACAAGCCATAGACAAAAGGAAAAGAAAATGGAAAAAGGGACCAAAAAAATGAAGAAAAGGAAAAATAAAAAATTATAAAACCCAAAAATTGTCCATACTTTGCTATTCTACGTAAGATGGCCGACATCCACATTAGTAATATATAGGAAAAAAATTGATTGAAATTGGCATAATTAAAATATTTAAAACTGAATTGATCATTGTATAATAGATTTATGACTTTTTGGATAATTTTTCCACTCTTCTCCGATCAAGTTATTGACTAGTTTTGCTTCACCAACTGTTATTTGCATTAGCTGCTAACTTATTTTTCATTACCATGTATATTTTGTTATTTCGGAAAAAGGAAATAAATGCTAATTCATGGTCATAAAGTTTCAAACTCTTACTCAACAAGATGCTGATATTCCCTTTATTTCTTAGATTCATTCTTAAGTGGCGTACATTATTGGAAATCGACTATGGCCATGGTGCTAACCAAGATTGGCTATAATGCCATAAAAGGGACTGGCTTTCTATGCTCTCTAACAGGTCAGATTATCTCCGGGAGAGACGCCAAATTGGTTACAATAATCAGTGTAATACTGGCCCCGAGCTTGGACGGCGCCCGAGTTTCCGCCGCCGCACTCTCCTCCATTGATGGCCTTAATTGTGGCGCCGAAGCCTTGACCGGAAGTAATAACGGAGTGGACGTTGTTCATCCAAAACCAGAAGGCGGTCTTAAAGGACACGGCGACGTCGTTGGCCACGGTTTCGGGAGAGTTGAGGCCATCGAACCCGATGCTTTCTCCTGCGGGTCCGTAGTTGTAGTTCCAGGATATTTGGAGGGGACCGCGGCCGTAGTACCCTTTGTTGGGGTTGCATGGATACTGGGTGTTCGATTCGTTGCAGTAATCTTTCGAGGGACCATCGATCTCTTCAATGTAGCAAAAATCTGCACCCAAGAAGATCAATTGTCATATCTGAAGCAAAGCAGATCGTATGTTCTAGCATATGTCTCCTGGAAGTCAGAGTGAATAAAATTCATGGCAAAGAGCAAACATGGCAAGTATAGACTAAAGGACTTCAAACATTGTGTTGAGGTTCTTACGTCCGGTCTCGTGCGTCACATGAGCGAAGAAAGCAGCAATCTCGCGCTTGGAGTCGTCGGCGGACCCGACTGTGCCGAATTCAGGGTAACCACCGGCAGCATCAAGGAAAGCTTGCCTAGTGTAGAAGTTCTTCCCTGCGCAACCTGCGTCAGCCTGGCCAATTATCGAATTAAAGAAGCTATCCGTCACCACGTCTGCCACTGAAACCCCGCTGCTCGGGGTAGTGGGTGTGGATGACGAGTAACACGGCCCGGATTGACAATTGGTGCCACAGTACTCCTCTCCAGTACCACAATACCCATACTGGCTGCAACACAGGTCGGCGGCACAGCCACAATTTTGACCGAAGACGTGCGCGGGCGAGAATCCGGCAATGAGGGCGGACACGACCAGAATGTTGAGAAGAGCTCTTGCTATGCTGTTTGATTTGGCCATTGTGGATATGGGTGTGAGGGATGTGAACATGCAAAGAGAGGTATTTATAGGAATAAAGGTGGGAGAAATTAGGCACAGTTGATTTGGGGCTGCTAGGTTCTAGAGAGTCAGCTTTGAAAATTCAAGATCTTGATTCGCAGGATAACGTGTCGTGTGCGTTAGGAAGTGTCGACTTTGACATTGCCAAGAGACTCGTGAGAACGTGTCGTGTGCGTTAGGAAGTGTCGACTTCGACCCTGCGAAAAGACTTCGTGAGATTTATGTTCCTATCAAAAAACAATTTAAAAAAATAGAGGCAATTATACAATTACTAAGATTAGCTTACGAAATTAATTTATATCTTAAATTACTTAACACGACGCATTTATAATCTGTCGCATCATTTAATAAATTAATTTTTTAAACCAATCTTAATAGATTTATCCAAGATCACGTAGAAATGTTTACTAACATATGCCGAGTCTTGCCAGTCATTGCAAATGTGGAGGTGATACCCCAATTAGTAATGACACTAACACGTGACGTGTGATACGACAAACTAATATGTTATTTTTCAAAAAATAGAGAATTCCAGCATGTTAAGATTCATTATCCATTAAATGTATATTTTTATATATACATAATAAATTATCATTTTTATTACTATTTCAATCAAATTAATTTGATTCAAATTCATAAATAAATAAATAATAAAAAAACTCAGAATGAATTTACATTAAAAACATTAATCCACAATTTATTAATATTATTTTTTTGTTTCAATTTGACAAATTCAACTCCATTCCAATAATTCATAAAACTTGGAGGAAAAAAAAAGAAAAAAACAATTCACATTTTGGACTCGCGTGTCGATGTGCTCGGAAGAGAAGATAAAAAAAAAAAAACTTAGGGGTGAATTGTGTATTATAAGAATTGCAAGTTACAAAGGAAAAGAAGATTATGTTTTTCTTCTTTTCCCATTTATTATTTTTTTCACAAATATACATTTTGACCACTTATTTATTAAAAATTTTAAAATTGATCTTCCGTATTAGAATCACATGTCGAGAACTCGTATGTCGGAATTTTGACTCAATTGTTGGGAAAATTAATCCTGTGTTAGAAATTTCCATACATGATAACCGAGTATCGGAAAGTATTTAAGAGTATCGAAGAGCATTTGACACATGTCAAAATGTCCGACACGATACAAAAGCTTCTGAAGGGTATTGGTACTTCTTACCTGATACTATCATTTTCAAAGAGTCAATCAATGATGGGATGCGAATAATTGCCAAGGAGAAGTTGGAATGGTCGATGGGGCTCATCATGCCAAGTCAACGAGACTATTTGATGAGCTTTCGTTTATGCGCGTAATGTTATCGACCGTCCATTTAGTCCGAGAAATTATACGTGCATGTGATAGTCGGGTCCATCCTCATCATTTGAGATGAGAATTGGATAATCGAACTGAAATAAAAGTTTTTAGACCATCCGACTAAACACCGCATTTGTGGATCGTCGGCTTAGTAGAAACATAGTGTCATGGACATTTCACGTCAAATTAAATGGAATGCAAAATTGATGTTTTGCATAACTTTTTTTCATCTCAATGAACAATTCTTGCGTCCTCTTCAATTTTATTAGTGAAATGATTCATAACCTGAACGCTCTGGAGAAATTTGTCCGACTGACGAATCTGAAACTTCCTCATCTAAGCACGATTCGAACACTACGTGATCCTGAGATTCATCATGCTCTTGAAGCTGATGAGCCTCCTTTCGAAATTGCCGAATTGGACCGCACATTTATCTCACATGCTTAACACAACATAAGAGACTAAGCGCTTTTACCAATCAGCTCCTGACCCGATTCCAAAATGACGACACTGGTATGTGCTGCTAAACAAAAAACCGACTTCTCAAGCTTGTCGAGATCAAAGACTAGAGCTAGTGCGGCCGAATAACTACCTTGATAGACCAAAGATAAAAGCCTCTTGACCGTTCTAAGAACCCCAAATAATGCACAAGCTCTCTATTTCACCATGGATAGACATTTCTTGCTTTTGCAAGCAATAAAATAAGTAAAGGAGATTATATTAATTCTATATTGTCATACAATATAGAATTAATATAATCTACATTGCATGACGGAGAGAGAGGTTGCAATTATTACAATATACCCGATGTACTTTCTCCATTGTTAGTATAAATTTATTCCGTTCAATTTAGACCGTGGAATTCCAAATTTTGGTGATACGCTCCCACCAGTCACGTTCCCTGTCATGAATTTGTCAATACGGGGATGCGGCACGCCTGAATCGTTTCCGCTGTCCTTCAAATTCAAAGACAGCCCCTTGGGGTCGAAATGTAATGTTTAACGTTCAGATCACTACAGCTTCACACTTCGCAGTTGCGTGGCGGAAACCTCTTTTGACTTGGTTTGATTGATTCTCCTGAACATGCGAAGAACATGGCATGTGCTTCTTCTTCTTCCCATCCATTACCATTCACTCGAGAATAGACCCCGCGTACCATGAGCTGTCCTGTCTCGACTGATTGATTATTCAAACTCGGCTTGATGATTTTCTAGTTCTAATAAAGATGCCTCTTGAATTTTAAAATACTTCGACACAAGTAGCTTTGTCTTGGCTTAATCGAGTAGCTTCGTTTTCATATATTTAACTCTATATACATTTAGGTTAAAAAAGCATAAAAGCTAAGATAGATATAGATGGTATCACTCTACAATTACGTATTTCACGTTTAAGCTTCATTCAAATTTGACTTCTTTTTGGAAGTGCGCATACTTCATACATAAAATCTCCCTTCTTCCAAGCTACGCTTCAATGCTTGCATTTGTCTTGATACTAGACGTGACCGTCCATTAAATTTGTTATAAAAGATTAAGAGACTGAAAACCTCCTCGGATTCACTTTACGTTAGACGTCCATACTACTTTTTAAGTTAGACATTCTTAATTTGATCTTTCATCCACACAGATAAATTAAAATCCGCAATTTACATAGATATATACTCTTTATCTCAATTCCATCCAATGTATATTTATCACATTGGTATAAGTTTTAAATTTTTGTGGGATAATTTGTGTCACAATTTACAAATTTTGAGTTTTTAGTGACACAAAAATTTGGAGTTTTTTATGTCACAGTGAATATAATTTGGATTTTCTTGTGGTATTAACCATTTTCTAGTTCAAATAGTTAAAGGGAGAATTATAAAAAAATCCTAAACTTATTGCAATTCAGTCCTAATTTTTTTTTTTGGCCAATTTATTTCTAAACATTTTACAATTGTGTCAATTTAGTCCATTCAACTAAATTTAGCTAGCACTGACATGGATACTAGTTGGTGACAGCCGTCTAGCGAATACTAACATGGCATTTTTAAAATTATTTTTTTGAATCTTTTTAATTTTTTTCACCCATCTTATCATTCCTCTAGCTAACTGTGGTGAAGGTCGGCAAGGTTGACCTCACCCAACCATGGCGAGGGCCAAGCTTGCCAGCATTGGCTAGCTCAACCCTCACTAGATCTAGTGGGGCCTTGCCTAGCCAAGGCAAGGGTTAACCTCGCTGGTGGCTAGCAAGGCTCCTCGCAGCCTTGTTGTCCACTGACGAGGTCGACCATCGCCTTGGCTAGGCGAGGCCAAGCCTCGCCAGATTTGGTAGGGCCTCCGCTAGCTAAGGTGAGGGTCGACCTTGTTGGTGGCCAATGAGGCTCCTTGCAAAATTTGGTGACAGCGACCTCATTGGCCCTTACCTCTAGCCAACACTGGCTGACCAAAGGAAGGAGAAGTGGGGAAAAATAAAAATAAAATTAAAAATTCGAAAAAAAATTAAAAATTGTCACATTAGTGTTCACCGAACGGTCATCGCCGGCTGGCATCCACGTCAACGTTGGTCAAATGGACTGAATTGTCACAATTGTAAAATGTTTAAGACTAAATTAGCCACAAAAGTTTAGGACTGAATTGACACAATTGCAATAGATTTAAGACTTTTTGATAATTCTCTCAATAGTTAAACGATCAAGATTGAATTTCAAAATACTTTTGCAACACAAGTAGCTTTTGTATTGGCCAAACCGAGTAGCTTCATTTTTGTTTATTTAAAAAGCATAAAAGCTAGATAGATATAGATAATATTACTCTACAATTTAGTGTTCCACATTTGAGCTTTATTCAAATTTTACTTCTTTGATGAAGCACATCCTTCGCAGATAAAATTTGAAGCACATCCTTCACAAATAAAATTTGGCTTCTTCTAAGCTACGCTTCAACGCTTGCATTTTGGACAATCACCAAGTAAAGTCATAAACCTATTACACTTTATATCAATTCAATCATATTCCTTTCAATTTATCAGTGGAGTCCCAAACTTTTGGGAAAATCTCAAATAAGGATCCAAAGTGATTGTTATCCCAAATAAGGACCCGAAGTGGCTAACAAGTCTCAAATAAGTACCTAAACTTGCTAGCCGGCCAAAATGTTCACCGGCCAGCGAAAATGTGACATTTTCGATGGCCAGAATATGGGCAATTTTGTCCAAAAAAATATAGATAAAAATTAACAAACCCTAAAAACCACCCCCAAACTCTTCACGTTCTTTTGACCTAAAAAGAAAAACTCTTCATGTTCTCATGTTTTTCTTCTTCTGCTCTTGATCTTCTCCGTTCTTTGTCCTCTCTCGCTTAGGGCACAAAAATTTTATGTTTATGGAACACGAATGAAACACAACAAGAAACCCTTGTTGGAGAAATCTTTTGAAGTGTTTTGAAGTTGACAAAACGTTTCTATCGGTCTAGTCCGAAGGCTTGCGGACTCGCTATTTAAAGTCTGAAGACCTTCCGGACAGCCGACTCAAGACTCAAAGTCTATCCTCATTGACAGTCTCTAATCCGTTGAAGAAAGGTTATCCAACTGGATGTTTCGTTAAGGATTTGACCTTATCAACTGGAGAAGATCTCGTTGCTGGAGAAGACATAACGGAGTTCTTTGATTGATCGAAGATTGACTCGATAAATTGAAGATCCGGTGATTGCCTAAATATTATTGGAAGGTTCTGCTTATGGAAACCGAGATCCTGATTGTATGGGCGAACAGGATTGATGGGCTATCAACACGTTCCTTTAATAGCTTGAACAATCTTCCTAATTGATTCCGTCCAACGGGTAGATTGGAGGAATTCCTTTGGTAAGTGCCAACGGGTATGATGGCATAAAGGAGTATATAAGGAAGACTGTCTTAGTTGTTCAAGGTGTGCGCGATAGAAGAATTCCAAAGTCTGAAGCTCCTATTTGTTTAGATAAATCCTTTGAGCGAATACTTGTATACAAAAGAGAGTCGATATTTGTGAGAGACCTTGAGGAAGTGTGGTAGAACGTCTACACTGTGGAATCAAGGCAAAGCTGTGCTGTAACTTCTCTTTTGATCATAGTGAAATCCAGCCGGTGGGCTGTTAGTGCGGAAGAGTGGACGTAGGCTTGGAATAAGCCGAACCACTATAAATCCTGTGTTCAATTTTCTCTTCCTCATTCTCTCTACCTCGATCATATTTCATTTTGTTAATTAAGAGAGAATTTACCTTCTATCATATGCTAAGAATCGCTTCCGTATTTCAATAAATTGTTTATGCACCTATTCACCCCCCTCTAGGTACTCATACTAGCAATATCAATTGGTATCAGAGCCTGTGTACTTACTTTATTTGAAGTGTTTTACTTCATAGTAAAAGATCCATGGCTAGTATGCTAGCACCAGGGCTGATGGAAGGGCAAAGCAATACCAGACCACCCTACTTTGATGGAAAGGATTACAACATCTGGAAGAACAAGATGAAAGCTTTCCTACGATCAAAGGATCCTTTGGAATGGGACGTTGTAGAAAAAGGAATTACTCCTACCACTGCATCAGTCTCTGAAAGAGGAAAAGAAACTGATGAAACCAGCGGAATGTCTTAGGAAGAAATAATCAAGAGACAAACACTCGATGCAAAAGCAATTTACTCCTTATATTGTGTTTTATGACCAACTGAATATAATAGAATATCTTCTTGTGGTACAGCAAAAGAAGTTTGGGACAGATTGCATATCACTTATGAAGGAACAGACGAGTGAAGGAAACAAGAATCAACATTCTTCTCGGTCAATACGAAGCCTTCGGGAATGAAACCAGAGAATCAATATCGACATGTTTAGTCGTTTTTACGTATATTGTGAATGGTCTTGAAAATCAAGGTCAACCAACTTCGATCCCATGAAGGTAAACAAGCTACTGCGTGGACTCTCCAGGATTGGAATCACATAAAGACTTCGATAAGAGAGACGCAGAATTATGCCACTATCTCGTCCGACGAGCTAATTGGAACTCTTCAGTCTTATGAAGTGGAACGGATTAATGAAGATGAAGATCCAAAAGGTAAGAAATCCATTGCATTAAAATCAAATGATGATTCCGATGATACAGATTCTAAGAAGATATGGACAATGAGGAGCTTGCTCTCATGATAAGAAGATTCCGAAAACTGAATAGAAAATGAAGAAGGTTCAACTCAAAGAAACAAAGCTTTCAAAGACAAAGACCAAGTCTGTTGATAATGAGGAACCAAACAAAGACATAGTCTGCTTTGAATGTAAGAAAAATGGACACATCAGACCCAATTGTCCTCTTCTGAAGAAAAAGAAAGGAAAAGCTGAAAAATTTCAAAAAGCTCTCAAAGCCGAAACCTGGAGTGACACAGAGTGTGAAGAAGGTGATAATGAATATGCCAATCTATGTCTGATGGCACAATCAGACTCAGACTCTGAATCAGACTCAGACAGTGAATTTGAGGCAAGTAATTTTAAAATTCCTGTCAAAGTTTCTAAATATATTGATGAACTATGTTTTAGTCTTAAGACTTCTCTCAAAAGAATTTCCAAACTGAAAAAGGAAAACTCAGCTCTAAAACAAAAGGAAAATGTTTTAGCGAAAGAGTCAAAAGTCTAGACTTGTCTCATTTTCTAATCTTAAAGAAAATGAAGACAATCTTTTAAAAGAAAATGTTTTTTTTTTTTTTTTTAAAAACAGACTTATCAAATATATCAAAGAAATTTTCAATAGGGTCTGAAAACTTGAGAAAATTCTTTCAAAGACAAAGACCTTACTTCAATAAGTCCGGTCTAGGTATGACAGAAGAAACAATTCCCTTGATTGATTTTCCTAAAGTGAAAGAAAGAATTAAGAAAAGACTCTCGAGTTAGGTTTACAAAAATCACTTCAAGAAAGTTTTTGTTAAATCAGAGGTAGAAATGCTCTAAAATGTTCAAAATGCAAATGGGTTCGGATCACTTTGAAAAAGAGTGTCCTATGGTTTGGAAACCTGTTAAGAAAATATGGGCTAATACATCGCTTATGTTACTAACACCAAAGGACCCAAGAAAGTTTGGGTACCAAAGAAAGCTTGAGATTTTTTTAAATGCAGGTCACCGTCAAGAAAAGGTAAAGTGGTATCTTGACAAGGGATGCTCAAGACACATGATGAGACTCAAAATGTTTCATAAAGCTTGCTCAAGTAAATGGTGGAAAAGTTTCATTTGGAGGAAACATCAAAGGAAGTATTGTGGGATTTGGAACTGTGAAAATTGGAAATCTCACAATAAGTAATGTTTCCTTAGTGGAAGGACTCAATTACAATCTTCTCAGCATTAGTCAACTGTGTGATACTTTTGGTTTCAAGATCTTCTTTCAAGAAGGAATATGTTCTGAATCGAAAGACTCTACTCAGCCTCTTTCATGGGTCGTAGACATGGAAACATCTATCTTCCGGATGTGAAACCAAATGAATCGCAATGTTTTATCTCAATTCAAGACGAAGCAAGCTTATGGCACGTAAAGCTTGGTCATGTCAACATGAAGCAATTAGCCAAAATCTCAATAAAACAGCTTGTTCGAGGACTACCCAGATTACCTTATCAAAAGACTGATCCATGTACTCCATGTATTCTGGGAAAATAGGTAAGAAATTCATTTAAGCCAATAAATCATGTCTCTACTAATCATGTACTATAGTTGCTGCATATGGATCTCTTCGGACCAACCGAACACGTAGTATTGGAGGTAAGAAATATTGCCTAGTAATTGTGGACGATTACTCCCGTTTTTACTTGGGTATATTTCCTTGCAAGTAAGTCCGAAACCTTCTCGTATTTTGAAAAGTTTGCTAAAAAGGTTCAAAATGAAAAAGGATGTGTTATCTCTTGTATAAGAACAGATCATGGAGGTGAATTTGAAAATCAAGATTTTACAAAATTTTGTGATGAATCTGGCTTTAATCATGTGTTCTCCTCTCCATATACTCCTCAGCAAAATGGAGTTGTGGAAAGAAAGAACAGATCTCTTTAAGAAATGGCTAGAACTCTTTTAATAGAAAGCAAGATTTCTTCACAATTTTGGGCTGAAGCTGTTTCAACAGCTTGTTATATCATCAATAGAGTCTTCTTAAGACCTATTCTAGAGAAAACCCTTATGAATTGTTCAAAGATAAGAAGCCTATTGTTTCATACTTTCATGTATTTGGTTGCAAGTGTTTTATATTGAAAATGCAAAAGATCGAGTTGGTAAGTTTGAAGAAAGATCAGATGAAGGTATCTTCCTTGGATATTCTACATCAAGCAAAGCCTTCAGAGTCTATAACAAGAAGAGCCAGTCTGTGGAGGAGTCAATGAATGTCAAATTTCAAGACTCAACACAAGATGAATCAAGTCAGACTCATTAAGAAGAGTCTGAATCTGCTCCAGATCTTCCAAAGCTTACAACTCAAGAAGCATCTCAGACTCTGGAAAACCAGCATCAGGATGTTCGTGAAGATTCAAACAAAGAGAGAGATCATCAAACAGACAAATCAACAAGTAACTGGAAGCATAAGTCCAGTCATCCCAAAGATCTTATAATCGGCGAAATTAATGAAGGAATTCGCACCAGATCCAAAAGGCAAGAAGAGTCTAGTGCTATGGCTCTTGTTTCTGAAATTGAACCAAAAAGCATAGAAGAAGCTTTATCTGATGAAAGCTGGATTGAGGCTATGCAAGAAGAGCTCGAGAGCTTCAGCATTAATGATGTCCTGGGAATTGACATCCAAACCAAAAGGTAAAATTGTTATTGGAGCTAAATGGGTGTTCGAAACAAGATGAACGAGAAAGGAAAAGTCGTACGAAACAAAGCAAGACTCGTGGCCAAGGGATATACGCAAGAAGAAGGAATAGACTATGATGAGACTTACGCTCCAAGTAGCAAGGTTAGAAGCTATTCGACTATTACTTGCGTTTGCTTGTTATAAGAATTTCAGGTTATTCCAAATGGACGTCAAAAGCGCCTTCCTAAATGGATTTATCCATGAGGAAGTTTATGTGGAACAACCACCAGGGTTTGAAGACCCAAAGAAGCCAGACTCAGTCTTTAGACTGAAAAAGGCTTTGTATGGTTTAAAGCAAGCACCTCGAGCTTGGTACGACAGATTAAGTAAGTTTTTAATACAAAATGGTTTTGTCAAAGGTAAAGTAGATACGACTTTATTTATCAAAAAGGAAATCAAAAGTTTCTTACTTGTTCAAATATATGTGGATGACATTATTTTCGGATCTTCAAATGAAAATATGTGCAAGAAATTTTCTAAGTCTATGCAGGATGAATTTGAAATGAGTATGATGGGAGAGTTAACATTCTTTCTTGGTCTTCAAATAAAACAATTGAAGGAAGGAACTTTTATTTATCAAGAAAAATATGTTAATGATCTTGTCAAAAGATTTGGACTGGAGAAGTGCAAAAGACCGACATACCGATGTCAAGTTCTTTGAAGATAGACAAAGATGAAGAAGGGAAGAAAGTTTATCAAAAGCTGACAGGAGCATCATTGGTTCACTTCTTTATCTTATCGCTTCTAGACCTGACATCTTGTTAAGTGTTTGCATCCGTGCAAGGTTTCAATCGATCCTAGAGAATCCCATCTCGTGCTGCGAAACGCATCATTAAATATGTGGCTTCATCATCAAGCATCGGTCTTTGGTATCCTAAGAATGGAGACTTTAATCTTCCGGGATATTCGACGCATATCTGGCCGGTTGCGCAATTGATAGAAAGAGCACTTCGGGAACTTGCCGCTGTTGCTTGAAGCGATGTGTCTTGGTTTTCAAGGAAACAAAGCACCGTGTCTCTTTCAACAACAAGGCAGTATGTAGCCTCGGGAAGCTGCTGTTTCACAAATTCTATGGATAAAACAACAGCTAAGAGACTTTGAAGTTGAAGACTCATGCACGGAGATTAATTGCGACAACACCAAATAGCTTATCAACCTCACCAAAATCCAATTCTCCACTCAAGAGCAAAGCATATAGAGATTCGACATCACTTTATTAGAGATCATGTTCAAAATGGAGATGTTTCAATTCAATTTGTTGACTCAAAGAATCAACTGGCTGATATATTCACAAAGCCATTGGAGAAAATCAATTTGAGTCTATACGGTCCTACTCAACATTTTGAGGTATGAGGATATCAAAGTCTAAAGACTTTCAGACTCGGACTTACAAGACTTTATCTAAAAGACAGCTTTGGTACGTCCGTCGATCGTAAGTCTTTCTCCTTGAATCTCATCTTGAAAAGGTACGATCATCGATCGTGTTTAAATTGTTGCTATATTTAATTGACGTAAATATTGCATCGCTTCATTCTCAAAAGGGAAGTTATTTTTGAAATAGCTATTTTTGCGGAAAAAGTCAGTTATTTTGAAAAGGCATATTTTTATTTCCTTTGTGACGGTTCGTTTACCCTTCTTTTAACCGATCGTGCACTTCGATTCCTCTTCACTTTTCTCTCAAAAACCCTAGAAAGCATCGATCCTCCATTCCCGTTTGCCTTCTTCGTTCAATCCTCAAAAAAGTTGTCATCTTTCCTGGGAAAGTCAAGCAAGGAATCTTCCAAAAACTGAGAAAGATGTCATCTTCAAGAAAGTCCTCAAGAATCGCAAGCAGGGGACCACGGCGGATGAGTGAGGGGCCTACGCACTTCGATCTTACTGAAGATGAAGTGACTCCAGAACAGCAAGCGAGCCCACAACATTCTCAACAACGTCATTCTCCTCCATCTAGTCCTCAAGGAGTTGATCATCAACAACAGGAAGAAATCATCGAGGATGCAGACCCTGTAAGAGTTCAAAAGCCCGCTTATATTTACCAAATTATATCGTGCCCTAAAAGGAATTCGTACTCCTTTGAGATACATTGATGATTTTCTTAAAGACAAAGGACATGGGAACGAATATATCTTTTCTAAAAAAATGGAAAGTTTGGGAATTGCTCGAAAAGGGGTGGCCGAGGAAACCTTTGCAAATATCCCAAGTGATCCTCGTGGATCGGAGGCCGAATCGTAGATGGGAATGATGATGATAAATTATATACTCAATTTCAACCGAAAATGGGTGTTGCGGTTGAAAATCAAGGAAAAAGGGGAGATTTGTTCAGATCAAAGGAGCAAAAGGATATGTACTTGAAATTGCTGAAGCGTGGGGTAATAAACCCTAGGAGTGTGGATTTTAATTTTCTGGATGCGTGAATGTGAACTTGAGGGAAAAGTTCAGTTATCTTCAACTTGAAAAGTTCTCGACTCTACTTACAGAGGCATATGCTGAATTAATCATATTTCTATTCAAATCTAAGCTTTTGGATGCGAATAGATTCTCTTTCAACGTAAAAGACCAAGACTATGTTGTGGATATGAATATGCCGGCAGATGTGTTAGAAGTCGAAAGAGGAAGATATCAAACAATCAAAGTTTCCATTGCTCGGGCCACACTTGAACTAGTGAATGACAGGAGAACAGATGAAAAGATCACCTACTTAAGGATGGGTGCATTCAACATCTTGCTTCACAAGATTGTGATTAATTGCCTCCGACCGAAATCAACTTCCAAGACTCGATGTCTCAAGTTCGAGGCCAAGCTGGATGTATGCCATTCTTTTTGGAAAAGGTTTTCTCTCCTCACACCGTGATGTTTCACATGTATAGAGCAATGATGAAGGATAGAGGTCAACTCCCTTATCCAAGCCTTGTTACGAAGTTATTCGACATCTCAATATTCAGCCTCCACAAATCTTTTGTGTTCGACCATGTGATCATATGGTGGTAGGTCTGAAAATGGTGACCAAAATGCGTCTGAAAGAACTAGCAAGGAGTTGGAGAAATTCAAGGAGAAGACTCCTCGCAAAATCTCATCAAATATCTTCTCAGCTAAAAGAAAAGGGAAGGAGCCCATGGTTGCTCCATCCAAGAGAAGAAGAGCTCTCCTCGTTGAGGCTGAAGATGATGAGGAAGACATCACCATCTCCGCATTGGCCTTGAAGAATTTAAGTCGTCCTGCTCCACAAAGAAGATTCGGAACAAATGACAAAAGAAGCAGAGGAGAAGGAAGCGAAGAATTAGAAGCTGAAAAAGAAACAGAGAGGAAAGACCAGAAGAAGAAAGAAGAGAAGAAGAAAGAAGATGAAGGAGAACATGAGGAACACTCTTCTCCACCTCGTAGGCATGAAAACAGGGGAGATCGGGAGAAATGAGTAAAGTCTTCATGTCCTTATGCAAGTGAAGGAGTCGGGGCGCTCACTCAGCGAGACCTGCAGGATGTTTATGCATCTCGTTTCCGAAGAAGGTCATGAAGTTTCATCGCCAAACCGCAAGATTATGCTGATCTACCATCGTTTGCATTTACTCCATCGATCGAGCCAAGCAAGTACTCAAACTGATAATGGAGCAGATTTTCGCGAAATCATGGATATTCTCTTGGAGATGCGAGGTCAAATTTATGCCTTGGGATGCGAAGTTCAAAGCTTGAAGAATGAAGGTCAAGCTTCTTCCTGTTCATTGAATGATAAAATGTAAGCCCTCTCTATTCGGGGATCAGTCCAATGCCAAAAGTGAGGAGATTGCACAACTAAAGGAAGACTTTAAAAGGCTGGAAGGCATCGTTCGATCTATGGAAGATTTCCAGCTTGTCCTGCGTTCCCAATCAATCTTAACTTCATCTCATCCTTTTAATGATGACAAAAAGGGGGAGAGATGCAAGATTTGATCAAAAACTTTTCATTCATTAAACTTTTTGTTTGTTGGATTGTTTTGAGGTTTGTGGTTTGAACCTCGTTTGACTTTGTTTTGTGTCCGGATAAGAACCGAACTAGACTTGACTTGATCATTTATTAACCAATATTGATATCTTATGAATGGCTTCATCATATACCGGACTAACCTATTTTCTGTGGTTGCAGATTCTAGTGTTATTCTCATAGCCATTTATCTCTATAAGATATGCATATGTGTTTGAGGAATGTTTTGCGTGTCAAAGATATCCAAATTTGCAAGAAAGTTTTGTCACCATAAAAAAGGGGGAGATTGTTGGAGAAATCTTTTGAAGTGTTTTGAAGTTGACAAAACGTTTCTATCGATCTAGTCCAAGGCTTGCGTACTCGCTATTTAAAGTCTCAAGACCTTCCGGACAGCCGACTCAAGACTCAAAGTCTATCCTCATTGATAGTCTAATCCATTGAAGAAAGGTTATCCGAACTGATGTTTCGTTAAGGATTTGACCTTATCAATTGGAGAAGATCTCGTTCTTGGAGAAGACATAACGGAGTCCTTTGATTGATCGAAGATTGACTCGATAAATTGAAGATCCGGTGATTGCCTAAATATTATTGGAAGGTTCTACTTATGGAAACCGAGATCCTGATTGTATGGGCGAACATGATTGATGGGCTATCAACACGTTCCTTTAATAGCTTGAACAATCTTCCTAATTGATTCCATCCAACGGGTAGATTGGAGGAATTCCTTTGGTAAGTGCCAACGGGTATGATGGCATAAAGGAGTATATAAGGAAGACTGTCTTAGTTGTTCAAGGTGTGCGCGATAGAAGAATTCCAAAGTCCGAAGCTCTATTTGTTTTAGATAAATCTTTGAGCGAATACTTGTATACAAAAGAGAGTCGATATTTGTGAGAGACCTTGAGGAGTGTGGTAGAAACATCTACACTGTGGAATCAAGGCAAAGCTGTGCTGTAACTTCTCTTTTGATCATAGTGAAATCCAGCCGGTGGGCCAAAGCGGAAGAGTGGACGTAGGCTTGGAATAAGCCGAACCACTATAAATCCTGTGTTCAATTTTCTCTTCCTCATTCTCTCTACCTCGATCGTATTTCATTTTGTTAATTAAGAGAGAATTTACCTTCTATCATATGCTAAGAATCGCTTCGGTATTTCAATAAATTGTTTATGCACCTATTCACCCTCCTCTAGGTACTCATACTAGCAATATCAACCCTTACCTTCATTTCTTCACTTCTTCTTTTGTTTTTTTTTGTCTTCGTTTCTTCCAACGAAGAAGACAAATCTTAAGTAAAGCCACATTTTCATTATTAAGACACTCGTGGTAACGCGAGGGCCCTCGATTCTTCATTAGCTTTTCCTAGGTTTGCCATACACTTTGATTCACACTCCCATTCAATCGATGTTAGTTTCATTCAAATTGAGAGAGAGAGAGAGAGAGAGGGAGGGAGGGAGGGAGGGCACATACCTTTAGAACTTAGGGAGACAGGGATCTTTGCTCCATCAATAGAGAATTTGGGTTCTCCAAACAAGAGGGGACAAAGAACGTAAAAGATGAAGAGCGGAAAAAAGAACGTGAAGAGCTTGGGGTTTTGTTTTAGGCTTTGTTAATTTCTATCTATAATTTTTTGGACAAAATTGTCCATATTCTGGTCACTAGAAATGTCACCGCTCCCGATCGGTGAACATTTTGGGCCGGGCCGGGCGGATTCAGGTTCTTATTTGAAACTTGTTAGCTACTTTGGATTCTTATTTGAAACAACGAGTCACTTGGGTTTTTATTTAAAAAGTAGGCTTATTTTGGTCATTATTTGAGATTTCCCTAAAATTTTTAATAATTACCAATATAGTTGTTGATAACTAATTTGTGTTTTCAAGTTTAGAAAAAAATTAAATTAAAAAAATTAAAAAATTAAAATTAATTCAAAGAAAAAATAAAAGAAACATGGAAGGGGCGGGTCGGGTCGGGTCGGGCCGGGCTAAGGCCGGCCCGGCCCGTCTTTTTCTTTCCCTTCCCCGCGCGGCTCGGCCCAGCCTGGCCCGGATCTCCCTCCTCCACGCCATCTTCGCGCCGAAACTCCGGAAAAGAAGAGAAAAGGCAAAAGCACGGAAAAGACAAAAGGAGCGTAAAGCAAAACCGAGGGAACGGGAACAAAAAAAGAGGAGAAAACGAGAGGGAAGCCGAGGAGAACAGGAGAGAGCGGAGGGGGGAACCGAGAGGGAGAGAGAGAGAGAGAGTGTCCGAGAGGGAGGAGGCCTTCGGCGGTTACCGCCGCACCCGAACCCCTTCCGACGACTCCCGCCGCGTTCTCGACCCGCCCGCAACTCCTTCTCCGCATCAAGTCTCCCGGTGGGTCACGTTCTTCTTTTCATTTCCCCCGGGATCTCGAGGCATGTAATGTAAAGAGCTCGCCTCCCCTTGCCGCCGCCGATCCTTAGCAGGCCACCTCCCGGCGACCGAGCTTCCGCTCTCCTCTTTCCCTGTCGATGCTTTGTTTGCACGGCCTCGATTCAACCGAGACCGGACATTTCGTTCTCCGTTTAAAGAATGCAAATAGTTTGTCTTTGAGTTGTTGGCCTGAGTGTTGCTTGTCGCCGTGTGATTTTGACTAGAAACCGTGTCTCTGAATCGTCCGGTGGCAACCCTTTTCAAGACGCACTCCAAGTGCTTGATGAAATGCCCGAAAGTTAGCATCGTCTTCTTTCATTCTTGGTCTCGTTCTGAGAGTATTTTGGTCACTAGACGTGGCTTTGTTAATGTTTTTCGTACGTTCTGTTGACACCTAATTTTTGCCCAAATTATTGCATATAGATTATCTAGGTATTTAAAATGGAAGATGTTTTCCCTAAAAGAAAAATTAAAAAAAAAAAGATAAAAGATTAAAAAAATTAAAAAAAGATTAAAAAGAAAAGAAAAGAAAAAGGTTGGGGCCAATGATCTAAATGTGACAAAGCCAAGCTCAGGAGGTCAGATTGGAATTCAAATGGCAAGTTGGGGCCAAAATGCAATTTCCAAAAGTCGAGGGACCAATTCGTAAATTTTGCAAAATTTGCGCCCGAGCCCTTAAATCATCATCTTGGTCATCAATTAAGTTGAAATTGAATTTGGGCCAACTCTAATCAATCAAATCGAGCGAAAAAGACCAAATTTGCCTTGAGTTGGGTATTATATTTTCGGATAAGAAAATGGCTAAGTATGAGGGACTTTCTTGCAAAATTGGGTGGGCACAATTGCAAAATCTGGTTGAGATCTTAAAATACTATACATTTACTTGCTAATTGATCAAAAACCGCAGCCAAATTAATGGATTAAAGCACTCAAACTAGTTACCAAAACCCAGCCCATGATTAGGTCTTAATTCGGAGCTGCTAAGTAGGCATATTGGTGGCCCCACCATATCTCCCTCCCACCTGCCCAGCCAGCCCGATCTCTGCACGTGATGGAATAACATCATTGGTACTGCAAGTGGACAAGCATTGAGGTCAGAGATAAGCTTCTGCAGGCACGGGAAAATCACCAAATCCGGACACTCAACAGCTGCGAAATTTGAAAATTTTGGCTAAGTCAGAAAGTGGGTGAGCTGGGTCAGTTGACAGGCTTGGTAGGTGGACAAAAGGCCGACCAAAAATTCCATAATTTGGGGGATAATATCACGGAAGCAAAGGTCTTTCGATGTAGGAGAGAGAGGAGACGAGAGGGGAAGAGAGAGTTCATGGTCGTCCCCCAAAGAGGCCCTCAGAAGCAACTCCAGCAAAGAAAACCCAAAATTCCAGATCAACCTTTTGAGAGAAAAGTGAGATTTTCACAACCCTTCGGTCAAAATCAGCCAAAACCTTCAACTAGAGAGTGAAACTCCACTCAAATATCTTTCCATCCATAGGTCGCACGTCCTAAATGGAGATCGGGAAGGCCTCTAAACCCCCCGAAAAACACCCTCCAGGCGGGCCAGGAAACACTGAAAATTTTCTAAGTGTTGAGCCTAGTTGGTCATGAGTGGAGAAAAGGCAGTGTTTTTGAGAAATTTTAGAAACAAATGAGGAAAATATTGACCTCTACCCCAAACTAGAATACATATAGTTTGTCTTGGTGTCAATTTTTCCAACAAAATACATCTTGAAGTCTAATTTTAGAGGTCAACGAAAACCTTCGTTATCAGGTCTTCTTTTCTGCAGATCTCATTTCCAGTTGAAGAAGCCAACTTCCACGTGCTTCCAGAGGACAATTTCTCGGTTTCCTTGGCCAAGAACCACTTTAAAAGGAAACTAGGAAGTAAGGTAAGCATCCTAGATGTACGTATTTTCGAGTTTGAGCATGTTTGATCATGAAAATCAAGAGGCAAACCAGCCCGGAAAACTGATTTCTGAGGCTGAAATTTTTCTAAGTGTTTGAAATCTCTTCAAGAGTTTTGCACGTGTGCTTCTTGGAGAGGTCGTTTTGATGTTTTTCGATGAGTCATTCTCTATGATGTTTCTTGCATTTGAAAGCCCATGTTACCTACTTTCACGTGGATTAAGTATCATTTCCCTTAGATCTCGTATGTGATGAGTGTTGGGGCTTGAATATGGGCATGTAACCTGTTTACTTGACTTGGGTTCAAACCCAGATTTGCAAAATCAGCTCAAACCCGTGCATTTGAGGACGATTTTAGCTTGGTTCTAGTGTGTTTTTTAGCTATGATTTCTATCTAATCTTGTTCTTTGCATGTGTTAGTATAATCTTGATACTTTAGTTCCACATGAGATTGCTTATGAGTGGAGATTGAAGGCTGCAAACATGGCTCGAGGAGGCTATTGAGGCTAGTTTAATGCGCACCAAATGTTCGACAAAATGCCCAAACTAAGCTTCGATCTTGAAACGGTCGATTTGAGCTTGATTATTGTGATATTCATGTGCTGTGTTACTCCATGTTAGCATAGATCGGCTTAAAGACTTTATTATTTTAAAAAATAATAATAATTAAAAAAAGAGAAAATATGAAATTTTTCAAAATATCAAAAAAAATGTTAGATAGTATCAAATTAGGATAGAAATGACATATATGAAATTTTCCTAATTTTAAAAGGTCATTTTCTAATTTAATGCTATTTTTGGTATTTTACAACCATTTTTGTAAATAATCCATCTTGCGTAGATTAAAACTATTTAAAGTAATTTCATGCACATAGAGCAATTTTATGCATATTTGAATTCTCATTTTGCTCATGGGGTCCCATCCGGGCGTGATAACAAGGCTAATATTATTTGCCCGATTTGTATCGGGTTTTTATTTTCCGCGTTTATTTTCAAGTCATTTCAATTTCTTGGATGTTTACTTACGCGCTGCTTTTCATTAATTTGAATGTAAATTTCTCTAAATTATGTTAGATTAGTCTAGATATTAAAAAGAAAAAAAAAACTACAAAACATTTGCATGGACACTTAGTGGTTTCATAAAAATTATAATTGGTAATCAAAGATTGTGGCCATTTAGATAAACAACTTTCCAAGTTAGTGGTACCGCAAGGCGTTAATAGAAACATTGGCGTAAACAAGTCCCCTTCCTTAAAATCTCTGCTTAGTAGGAATCAAGACAACACTCCGTGTCTTGATTGGTTTCTAGCCGACCCAATGGGCTAGTGGCGACTCCTAGAATTACATAGGCTGTTAAGAATTAAAATCAAAATCCAATGTTGCGGAGGTGTGGGCTTGGGAGAGCCCTTGGCCCATCTAGGGCCATCGTCCGCCTTTAGGCAAATACCCTAAACCTTTCTTCTTTTTCCCCGGACGGAAAAAGGAGGTCGTGACATCTATTACTTGGCATGTCGTTTCACGGAGTGTTTGTTGCGTATTCATTATCTCTGACACCGAACATAGGCATTTCTGGCTGGGTAGATACGTTCAAGGCAATGGCCAAGAGTGCGGCGGTGGCATTTGTTCGGATGACCGGAATTAGCCTATGATGGAGGACCGAGGTGGATGTAAGATTGATTCACCGTGAAGCACACAAACGTCGAGTTCTAGTGCTTGGTTGAGTCACGATAAAATCCTTCAAATATCGTGCTCCCCGGACCGCCGGTGGAAAGATGGCCGTGAATGGTAGTGAGGATAGGGCTGAGGTAGACGGGCATAGTTTGCAAGAAGTTTAATTATTTTGATTAAGTTTAGTTTGTTTTAATGCTTTGAATCGTTAAATTTTTTCTTTTTGGTTGTTAGAGAAGTAGGTTTGGTATATTCTGGCCTTCTGGGGACCTTTGGTAGATGATGCTGAGTTGGAGAAGTGTCAGGGAAGGGGATCGAAGTAAAAGAAAATACGAATAAAGAGTAAAATGGGAAAAGCAAACCGAAAAAAAATAGAAACTATAAATGGCAAAAGGCTTCGGGAAGGACCCCGAGCAGAATGCGCAGGGAAAAGGATGAAGTGAGAAAAGACCGAAAAAAAAAAAGAATTACAAAAATCACTAAAAATTTAAAGTATTAAAATATTAAAAAATATAATTAATTAAAATAAATTTTAGAAAATTAAGGAAAATTCAAAAATTCACAGAAAATTCCAAAATTCAGAAAAGTCTAAAAATATCAATAGTAATTAGTCAAACACCCAAAAAAAAACCAAAAAGATTAAAAAAAAATTCATCAAAAGATTTTGGAAAATTCAAAATTTAATTTTTTTCCAAAATCCAAAATAAATCTTCAAAAGGTATCTCTTGGTTTATTTCTCTTAAAAAGAATGTACGTCTTTCAATTTAGAATCCTAAAATGTTCTAGTTGTCCTTAAAGACCCGAATACCCTTAATTGTGCAATTTTGGTATGTTGATTTTGGCTTCCATTTACTCTAGTTAAGATTAGTATTTATCTTTTTTTATGTTAAATTTTTGCTCTCCCATGCAATTTATTTAAATGCTTTCTTTAGTTGCTAATTGTTATTTTAATGATCGCATAACCATATGATCACCTTGTGTTAGTGAATTGATCTAAAATCAATCCAGTTATTTGACAAAAATATCATTTTTTTAAATGGAACAATATTAGGTACCGAAATGGCACCACCGATAAATTAGTGTAATCAAGTTCTCGAATCTAGATTCTCTTGTTGCATAAAGTGAGGTGTACTCTAGGTATCTCACTCTGGTTTCTAACCGACCCTTTTTGATAGGTTAATGGCGACTCATTTTTACAAAATTCTTAAAAAATACCCCCAACGTCACGCGAGTTATATGTTCTGGGAGAGCCTATGCCTAATCATGGGCGTTAGGCTCACATTTTACGCAATATCCTAAACCTATGTTCCCTCCTCCTCTAGGGTAGGTTGCGACAATAGTTTATTGGGCCAAATTTGGCTGAAAATTGCTGATATAGGCTTTAGTCGTTTTATAATATGTTGTCACCACATATATGTACTTTTTAATTCTTGTAAGTTTTTCAATTTTAATTTTTTAGCAAATATTTTTTTTGTTAATTATTATTTTAATTAGATGTAGAATTTTATCAAAGTAACATATTTATAAAAATTTTAAGGTGGATTAAAATGGGTGGGTATGAGTCTTAATAGCTTGGGTTAAATATAGTAATATGAATTGAGTCGAGTCTGGGTAGAGTCTAGTACGGGTCACTAAAATTGTTTTGAATTTTTAATCTCTAACCCTTTAACCATTTGCCAATTATAGAGTTTTCTATTTGTTTTTCCTTTTTCTTCCTTTCTTTTTTTCCCTTTTGCTTGTGGCTAGTACTTGACCGTGATGAGTGACCATACAAGTGAGAGTCGATTTCAAGCCAAGGCTTGATCCCATTAGAATGTGTAACTAGACCTGGATATACCCAAGAATCGAACCAAATCCCACCCAAAAACAGAATTGAACCATGATTCATGGAAACCGATTCCCAAATTTTGGAATCGATTTAAATCGGTCCTAGAACTGGGTTCAATTGATTACCCACTTAGGAATCGGTTCGAACCAGTTTGGAACCGGTTTTGTAAGTATAGCTCCAAATCCTATTTTTCCCTTACTTTATTCTACTTCCGCAATCACACGATGTTTTTTCTCTTATCTCTCTCAAACACGCACAAGACTCTATGTATTGTTCCTCTTCCTCACTTGCTTCCCTCCCTCATTGGCTCCCTCACGCACCATCCGACGTACAAACGGTGTTCATTGCCACCACTTCTTGTATAAATGCGACGCCGCCTAATTTCTTTTTGTAGGATGATTTATGTTTGCATAAATGAGAAGTTTCATGTAGTAGTTGTGGGAATAAAACTAATATTAGACTTATGTTTGTTGCTAATTCTTTATCTTATGATTTTATTTATTATAATTAGCCCTGTGGATCCTTAATTTTTCATTTAGTGAAAAAGTTCATGTATTTATTTATTACAAATGCTTAATATTTCAATACAAATTAAGAGAATTATGTTATTTATTTTGCGTATTAATATAAAATTGGAAGACGTATAGAATATCGGAAATTAAAAATAGTTACAATGGAAACATGGTTGACCATAGAACAAGATTGGAAAATAGGATGGGTCGAGTAAAGGGTCCAATACAAATTGGGTTGAGTATAGGAGTCCAAAAAAGTGAAACTGTTTATAATATGGTTGGGTACAAGATCCAGGTCTAGACCCTACCCACTCCGAACCCGATCACCTCTAATCCCCATTGCTTAGGCAAGGTCACAACCCCGCCAGGACAATCACCAACCATGGCTGTGTACAAGCCATAGACAAAAAGGAAAGAAAACGGAAAAGGACAAAAAAAATGAAGAAAAGGAAAAATAAAAAAATTATAAAATGCAAAAATCATGTCACACAAATTTGTTCTAATGTAGATTTGCCAAGATCCACATTAATAATATATAGAAAAAAATGGTTGTAAGGACTAAATTTGCATAATTAAAAGATTTATAACTAAATTGATCATTGTATAATAGATTCATAACTTTAAATAAATTTTCCACTCTTCTCCAATCAAGTTATTAACTAGTTTATGCTTCCACCAAAATGTTATTTGCATTAGCTGTTAACTTATTTTTCATTGCCATGTATATTTTGTTATTTCAGAAAAAGAAATAAATGTTAATTCATGGTCATAAGTTTCAAACTCTTACTCAACAAGATGTTGATATTCCCTATCGCAACCAAATTTTGAGGGTGTGAACCATCTAAATTTGGCTAATGGATTCTAAGCTAGACTTAACTCGGGCTCTCCCAAGCCCATACCAATTCGCGACTTAGGTTCAAGTTCTGCCATACAATTGCTTTTCAATTAAGAGTCGCCACTAATCTATTTTTGTGGCCGATTAGAAACTCAAATACTTTACTCCTACAAACCAAAGATTTGGGTATGGGAACTTGGTTATGCTAGATTTCTCTAACGCCATTTCGGTACCATTTCTTTTATTTTCAAAATGTTTTTGAATGCAAACTAGATTGATTTTAAATCTATTTCCCTAACATGTGAGGCGATCATGCAAAAGAAACCACCAATTTAACACCCAAGTAAAGTAATAAATAAAATGCTGACTTTACCTCATGGCAACTAAAGCATTTACAATGTTGAATTAGAATCAACATCGATAGTTCTAGATATGATTTCTAATTAACATGCAATTTATTTATTTTTTTCCGTTTTTCACTTAATTAATGAAAATCATGCAATATTAACTAAGTGACCTAATTCTAATGACATGCAATTTCTAATTAAATGGACCTAGCAACAATCACTAAATGGCATGCTTTCATGAATCTAATCCTAATGATGTGCACATGGCATTTTTTCTTTTTCTAAAACATGCAATTTATCCTAGAAAATAAAACTAATTTATTCTAAGACATTTTTGTATTTTTTTAATGATATTCAGAATTAAAAATGTGAAAAATTATCTAGCTAAATTAAGATTCTATCTAACTTATATTAAGGATTAGTTCAAGCTAAACCTAATTTAAACCGGACATTATCTTAACATATCAATATCTAACCTAAGATGCAAATCTATCTAAATCAATCTAAATTTAAAATGAAATATGCAATTTTTCTTTTCAAATGTGCAATGACATACAAAGGATGCCATAATTCTACACGACATATGCATGATGATTTTTGTTGTTTTTTTTTTTATTAATTTCGAAATAAAATGTCAAATAATTAAACATGCAATTTAAGCTAGTGAAACAAAAATCTAACATCCTAAATTTATGTTTTTTTTTTATTTCAACAATTCATGATAAATAAAATGCTTAATCTAAATATGCAAATAATCCTAAAGTATGCAACATTCTAAATTAAACACATTTCAAGATAAATAAAGCAATCAATACAAAACATATCATTCAAAATCATCAAAAATATCACACACGTGATCAATGGCAATATTTCACTGATGTAATCGATAAATTGAGTCTTAAGTCTTAAAGATCAAAGTATCAATTTTATTCCCACTTGATTAATTATTTCATCTAAAGCCTTATAGATAAATAAAAATCGCAGCTCGGTTGCAAATCAAGCAATAAATCCTAACTGGAAGTATGCTTATCATTCAAATATGCACGTAAGATATTGAAAGGTATGCATTAGGCAATAGAATATCCAAATCAAATTTATATAAGATAATTACCCAATTCATAAATAATGTTACCAAATTTAAACCGAATGGAATTCGCTTGACAAATGAGCGGAAAAGGGTTGCGGCACTCGATGGTGGAGGTTGGTGAGCATGCGGGTGGGTCACGACCAACGGGCCTGAAAATAGAAACTTTCAACAAATCAGCCTTAAGAGAATATCAACGCTGCCCGAGCTTGGCGTCAATGTCTAGGGGCACCTCGCGGTTTGGGACCGCGAACCGTGGTGGATTGCCATTCTCAGTGGGTGGCCCAGCACTAGGGACTCAGTGTGGTGGTCGGCAGTCGGCGGTATACATGGTGACCGCACTGTCCATAGTCGCTTACACCCGAATTCTTCTCGTGATCTCATCGCCAAAAAAAACCATTCTTTGCTTGCATGAAACAAAATCAGAAAGCCCACAATGTTATAAAAATCTGGACAAAACTTAAAAGAAACAAATTTCATCACTCAAATTTATTCAAGCGAGATTATAATCATTCTTTTGACCGTGGACTTCAAGTTCGTAAGCGGTGGCCGCAAAATACCACGAGATATTCACATTATTCGGGAGATTTTGGCCTTGCTGGACCTCGGCGTAAACTTCACACTAGATGGAACTGCATGAGTCTTGTTCACTCTAAACCAGAGTGACGGGGGTTCAAGCATCCCTAGGTATGCTGGTTCGTGATACAGTAGAAGCGGCAGATCGTGGATCATCGAGGGTGTGATGACTGTTCGGGTGGATGGATGCAAGGAGAAAAACACGGTCTCGCTGGGGGAGCAACGAGTCAAACGGTAGTCGAGCACGAGGAAGGCAGCAACTCCATCAGCGTCTCAGTTAGGCGGGACTCGTTAAGGCTTGGTCACGACAGCAGGAGGGCAGCACCATATCAACATCTTATCACGGTAGCAGGAGGTCACAGCAGCAAGTCTGTCGTTACCGCTTAGGCGAAGCTGGCAAGGACGTTGCAGCGATGGCAACTCAGATGGCTCGGGCACAGCACCGCGGCGACAAGGGACCTTGGCAACGTGGAGTCTCCTTGGTTTGGCTTTTAGAGAGGACTCCCTCTCTCTTTCTTTCTCTTGCCTGGCCAAGGTTCCTTTTTCCACCAGGCTAGGTATTCAACGTACTCTCAAACCCTACGCGAAAACCTTTTTATGCGCTAAAGACAAGTGCTTTAATTTCTTCAAATCAACATCGAAAACCTTTTTATAGGCTAAAGATTAGGTTTTAATTTCCTTTTCAAATCAACATCCATGATTTCTTTTCGCACGCAATATCACTTTTTATATTTTTCACATCTCCTGATTTTATCACATAAAGATAAAATTGCAACCTAATTTTCTTAAATTCCAAAAGTTCACCATAATATCATTTCAAATATCCATTTAGGTAATTTTTGTCATTAAAAGAAAATGGGTGCGGGCCAATTTGCTTGCTTCGTGGACTTAATCCGCCTATCAAATTAAAACTCAGAACCACTAATTCGAACCCACCGCCACCGGTCCAATAAAAAAATGCAAAATATGCAAATTAAAATAAATGCACCTAAATCTACATGCTATGCATTATATTTTTCCTTAGGATAAAATTACCCTATAATTTTTAATACAATAAAACTAAACGGCCGCTAAAATTTAAGTGTCAACATTCCCTTTATTTCTTAGATCCATTCTCAAGTGGCGTACATTGGAAATCGACTACGGGCATGGTGCTAACCAAGATTGGCTATAATGCCATAAAAGAGACTGGCTTTCTATGCTCTCTAACAGGTCAGATTATCTCCGGGAGAGACGCCAAATTGGTTACAATAATCAGTGTAATACTGGCCCCGAGCTTGACGGCGCCCGAGTTTCCGCCGCCGCACTCTCCTCCATTGATGGCTTTAATTGTGGCGCCGAAGCCTTGACCGGAAGTAATAACGGAGTGGACGTTCTTCATCCAAAACCAGAAGGCAGTCTTAAAGGATACGGCGACGTCGTTGGCGACGGTTTCGGGAGTGTTGAGGCCATCGAACCCGATGCTCTCCTGCGGGTCCGTAGTTGTAGTTCCAGGATATTTGGAGGGGACCGCGGCCATAGTAGCCTTTGTTGGGTTGCATGGATACTGGGTGTTCGATTCTTGGCAGTAATCTTTCGAGGGACCATCGATCTCTTCAATGTAGCAAAATCTGTACCCAGGAAGATCAATTGTCATTTCTGAAGCAAAGCAGATCGTATGTTCTAGCATATGTCTCCTGGAAGTCATAGTAAATAAAACTCATGGCAAAGAGCAAACATGGCAAGTATAGACTAAAGGACTTCAAACATTGTGTTGAGGTTCTTACGTCCGGTCTCGTGCGTCACATGAGCGAAGAAAGCAGCAATCTCGCGCTTGGAGTCGTCAGCGGACCCGACTGTGCCAAATTCAGGTAACCCTGGCAGCATCAAGGAAAGCTTGCCTAGTGTAGAAGCTTCCCTGCGCAACCTGCGTCAGCCTGGCCAATTATCGAATTAAAGAAGCTATCCGTCACCACGTCTGCCACTGAAACCCCGCTGCTCGGGGTGGTGGGTGTGGATGACGAGTAACACGGCCCGGATTGACAACCGGTCCCACAGTACTGCTCTCCAGTACCGCAATACCCATACTGGCTGCAACACAGGTCGGCGGCACAGCCACAATTTTGACCGAAGACGCACGCCGGCGAGAATCCGCAATGAGGCCGACACGACCAGAATGTTGAGAAGAGCTCTCGCTATGTTGTATGATTTGGCCATTGTGGATTTGGGTGTGAGGGATGTTGGACATGCAGTGAGAGGTATTTATTGGAATAAAGGTGAAAGAATGTAGACACAGTTGATTTGAGGTTGCTACGCTCTGAAGAGTCAGCTTTGAAAATTCAAGATCTTGATTGGAAGGAGAACGTGTCGTGTGCGTTGGGAAGCGTCGACTTTGACCCTGCGAAGAGACTTCGTGAGATCTATGTTCCTATCAAAAAATCAAAAAAAGAAAATCGTGTACGTGTGCGTTGGGAAGCGTCGACTTTGACCCTGCGAAGAGACTTCGTGAGATCTATGTTCCTATCAAAAATCAAAAAGAAAATCGTACACTTACTAAGATTAGTTTACCGAACTAATATATCTCTTGAAATGGTGAATATGACTCGTTTATAATCTGTCGCATCGCATCATTTAATTAATTAATTTTATAAACCAATCTTACTAGGTTTAACGCTGCTCAGAAGGAAAAGGAAAGAGCGTACAGATTTGCTTTGTCGACGTACGTCGAGTCTTTTGCCGGTCATTGCAAGTGGGGCTAATTCCATACCATCATTTTCATAGAGTCAGTCAATGATAGGATGCGAATAATTGCGGAGGAGGAGTTGAATGCCCAGTGGGGCACTCCATGCCAAGTCAACATGACTGTTTGATCAGCTCTTTCATTCATGTGCGTAATGTCATCGACTGTCGATTTAGTTCGAGAAATCATACTTGTATGTACTAAGCCAGGGCCATCCTTATCATTTGAGATGAGAATACATTGGAGAATCGAACTTGTAATCAATGTTTTTGGACCATTCGACTAACCACCGCAACTGTGGATCGTTGGCTTAGTAGAAATATAGTTGTGTACATTTCATGTCAAATTAAATAGAATGCAAAATTGATGTATTTGTAACTTTTTCCTCATCTCAATGAACAATTCTTGCAGTCTTCTTCAATTTTATCGCTGAAAT